>NC_081214.1:22924707-23014707 GCF_902713425.1 Acipenser ruthenus | reverse complement strand
ACACTGATCCCACATACTTACATGAAGTAGCGCACATCGTTCAGGTTGATAGAATTGCATTTTTTACAGTTATCGGAGTCTTACCTCCTCTAGGAGGGACAGCAGCTCTCTGGAGCGGGTGAGGGATTCCCTCTTGGCCCGCAGGTTGGCGGTCAGCACGTCCGAGAGGTGTCGCAGCTCGTTGCAGCGCTGGCAGAAGAGCGCCAGGGCATAGTGGTGGCTGGCAGCCAGCTGGTGCCCCTGCAAGATCACTGTCTGAGCCCGGCCCATCTCCTCCTGCAGAAACAGGGAGAACCGGAAGGGGGGAATGAAGGAGCCAACTCAAAAAAGGATGACCAAGCAACCAAGCAATCCTGTTATCTTAATGTGCCCGGATGACCCCACATGAAAAAATGCCTGTGCCACAATGATAGTCTAACTTGATATACACTAATGGAGTATGAAGTCCATTCTTTGTTCAAATGTTGTGTCACCTGAGCTCTCCCCTCCAGTGTGTCCAGACCTCGGATGAGATCCTCCGTCTGAGCGACACTCTCTCCCGCTCCGGGTAACTCTCGCTCCTGAGCAGACAGCTGCTGTAGGGCCGTCTCCATCTGCAAACAAACCCACAGCCCGGGCATCACGCACTGCCTGCTGATTTAGGATCGACTGATCGGCTGGTAAGCTAATGCACTGACAGGGAGCTACCAGGGTCAGGAATAAGAGGATTTCTAGTTCATGAATTAAATTACAGAACCGCACCACTGCAGCTCAGCCACATTGCTCTTGCTGTACCTCGTGGAAGTGTTGCTCAAACCCCCAGAGCTGGAGGTACTGCTTCAGTTTGAGCTGGTGCTTCTCCCAGAACCCGTCGAATGCAGTCTCCATGTCGTGGAGCTGAGCCAGCAGCCTGAGGACAGACAGAATGAACAGCTTCAGGATCGCATGCCTGCAGGCCCGCGGGTAGAGTGTGCTACGGGGGCCCCCCAAGTTGTTTTGGGGGGGGGGGTCACTTATGGGAAAGGTCACTCTAGTCAAACAATCACAACGCATTATGATTCCATCCCTCAAAATGCGAAAAATAGGAATAAATAAGATTGTTGATCAACCTGCCATCTAATACACCTTTAAAGAATTACTTAAAGAATAAACACATTTGTAGCAATTCAAAGGAACAAAGTAATTAATAACAACTTAAAAAAGACCAGTAAGTAATGAAAATTAAAAACATTTTAAACATTTTTATTGTGTAGTTCTGGAGATTTAGGCAGTTCCTAGCTGATTTTCCTGTACGTAATTCTAAGCAACTTTAGTGACAGCAAAAAAAGTTAATATTCATGAAAATTAACTGTGATTTCCAGCAATTTCATGTATGTGTAATGTAGTAATTCCGAGACATTTATAAGTCATTCTTTTACTGTTTCTAGTCCAAGCAATGAAATAGATCTGTGAGTGTATGCTGTTTAGTAACGTGAACTATTTTTTAGATTTTCATTTTAGAAAACATATTGTGCAGTGCAGTAACACTTAGTGTCCTTGAGCCCCGGGCGGCTCCTCTCTGCTGTCTCCTGTCTGTACCTGTGCACGGTGTGCCAGTCCTGACTCACGTCCCATTCCTGCTCAGACTCGGCACTCGCAGACTCCTCCAGACTCGACAGCAGGTGTCTGCCCTCCCTCATCACCGAGTGCATGTCTTCCTGTGAAACGGGGGCAATCAGAGAGAGACTCATCATCACACACGCCAGTAGAATACCACCCTAAATGAACCACACATCTGCTTTGTTACACTGCATAGCAGTTTCATCCATTCCTGGTTTTACTACGAGTTTAATAAGACACAGCTGAGCTTGTCACCTGCACACTTGGGCTAATCAAGCTCTTAGGGCTTTTTAATGGCTTGCGTCACTGGCAGATATTTTTCATTCAGTTAGCTAAAGAGATTTACAGTAGCTTTAGATTGTATTTTCATAGTTTTATTTGCTCCACTACACAATTCATACCAACCACAAGAAATGTTTTCACACTAATATCTCAAAACACAAACAAAAAGCAAGGCACAGACAATAGGAGGAAGGCACGGCTAGCAACCAGCCCATTCCTAATGCAGCCCTACCTTCAGCTGCTTGTACTTGTCTGTGTTAGCGATCAGCAGGTACTCGATGGAGTTGATGTCGTTGGGCAGCTCCCTCTCAGCCAGCTCCGTGCCGAACGCCTGGAGCATCTGAGCAATCTCCTTCACAGTCACTGCAAAGCTCTCGATGGCCTGCAGGGGGAGCCAGCAAGACAGGAGCGGATTACAGGGAAGTGGGGCGTAATGGACTTCTACAGTAAACTAGAAGCACAGAGTCCCTGTTGATCCCTTTAGAAGGATCTACAGACGTACAGTAGAATTATATGTAGATTTGTCCCACAGTGCAATTACAAGACAGACCACTGCCATGTGTTGTATGCTAGCTTGGGGTGGGCCTTTCCCTCTAGAAGTGTGGCCCGCCTGCCCGTACCGTGCGCAGGACGACCCAGTCGCTGTGGCAGTACTCCAGGGTGCCTCCGAACTCCGGGGTCAGCTGGTTCTCATCGATGTAGCGCAGCAGCTCGGTGACAGAGCTCAGCATGACCACCTGAAACACAAGAACCGGGTCTGAGGGAGAGGGAACTGGACCCAGGAGAGCCACAGAACCAGGCTGGTCTGGAGCTCCAAGGCTGCAGAACCGACTTTCGTACACAGCTCACTTACTTTATATACACAGTGCTTTTACTGAATCACTTTCCATTAAAAAAGGTATTACAGTAAATTGGACTGGGTTTACCAGTACATTGCAGATTACCATGACTTTTCCATGCTTATATCGTGCCTTTAACATGCCATGCTTTTGCAATTCTTTGCTACAATCTGACTATATAATACTGTAGTAACCATTTAAAAACAGCGGCCCTTCTGCACACATGATTACACATTAGGGATGTGATGTTTCTCTTAAAGGGCCAGTCAGACCCGCAGATAATATTTCAGCTCTTACTGGCATTTTAAGCATGAAGTCCTCCTGGCTGAAGCGGAAGCCGATGTCCGTGACGGTTCTCTGGAAGAAGCTGGTGGGACGCAGAACCAGGACCAGGTGCAGGTTCCCTGGGAAGGAGGCCTGGGGGAGGAACGGGAGGAACGGGAATAACGAGGCGCTGTGCACTCTAATCCGAGCCACACACATTCAAGGTGAGTCCATGTCAGAGAACATCCAGAGTCGCATTTTGAACGAAACAATTGTCGTGTCCTTTAGAATCCTGGGTTTGGTATCATTTTTTTCTGTTTTCATAAAAGTGGTGCACTGAAGCAAAACCTTTGTAAATCTAGAATTGCAACAAACACTGTATTCACTAGAGACCTCTTTGAATGGCTGCCATCCATTTCAATACACTAAGATATCAAAAGCAATGATCAGGGGTGGTGTGATGAACATGTGTGTGTAAATAGTGTGTGTGGGACTGTAAGGTTGGCAGGGATGGGGTTAATTCTGTCCCTGCCAATGATCACAGGTGTGTCCATTCCCCAGTTAGGTAATGGGGTGCTAGGGGAGAAGTGGCTACCTGTATAAAGGGGAGCTCAATCCTTTGTTTGGGGAGGGGAGCTTGGTGAGTTTTGACCTGCATAGTGAGGTGAATGCCCATCCTGCATTCCTTTTATTCTGGCCCTCGTGCCCTGTTTATTTATTCCAGTTTGTTTATTTGGTGCTGAAGCTGCAGCCACCTTGTCTCTGAATCTGTTTCTTGCCGGTAACCAGCCTGGACTGTGGCACTATCCTGTCACAACATGGTACTAAAACTAATGAACGGCAACTCGCTATGAAATGACACCTTTAAAAAGCAAAGGAATCATGAAAGCATCAAATGCAACACTCCCCAGAACAATAGCTGCAACGTTCCTAAAATGTCATCCCAATTACAAAGCCATTAACATGCCCTTGCCTGTCATCGTGTTGCTTTTAAATCTTTAACTGCTGCAGCTGTCGCTGAGCCGGGCTGGGACAGGAGGGGATGGTGTTAAACGTGTGTTAATGCAGTGCATTCCAGCTCTTCACTGTCTCAATGTGGACTTCCTTTCTGTCAGCTGAGATGTGAACGTGTAATTAACATCTCGCTGGAGACACAGCCGACCACAGAAGCTGTCAATCTGCTCACTGCTATGTAGACTACAGTACAATAAGAGCGTTCAAAGAGCAGCTGCCCGGGGCAATCTATAAAAATGTGTGAAAAAGGCACGCAATGCGCCGGGGAAGGTTAACGAACAGTTTAAAAAATCTGCGAGGATGGATATATGGTTTGGGTTTTTTTTTGCCTTAAAAACACAATTCGTGGTAAATGAACGATGGACACTCATTTTAACATATTGTTTTTTAAATACACTTTGCACTAACATCGTGTTTCTTGACGTCTGAAATTGTCCCAAACCGGAGCTGCTCGAAACTTTCAGAAAGGAAATCGTTAAATTCGAGTGCGTGCCACGTGCCTCGTTAAACTGGCTCGTGTCAAACAAGGTCACCTACTGGCTACCACTATATTGGAGTTTCTCAAACGTGTTTGTTTTGTTTTGTTTTTTGGGGGGAGCGTGTTGTTGTACCACGGTGTTTTAACCAGCATTGCTGACATCGGGGTGTCCTGCAATGCTAACCTAGCAAGCAAGCCCAGGTAATTAACAATATAACGCACTCTCCGTGATATTTGGCCTCCAAATGTAATCACGCCGAGGTCTTCAGGGTAATATGTTTTTATACAGGTGTTAATGCACACTTAAAGCCCGTGCCCTACCTGAATTGCATGACTAAGCTGTATTGTACAGCAGACTACCTCTGCACCACAAAATGCCATATACCAGTCCCACACAGTAAAACACAAGTCGATCTGCCTCTGTGCTACAGTATAGCTGCAACACCGCTCTGCAGCATTTTTTCCCCAATGCATTTGAACTTGGGAAGCACAGTACTGTATCAGTATAGAAATTATATGATCAGAAACACTTTACCGTGGTCCTCCGGAGCCTCGCCATGCCCGGCGGAGGGTTTGCCTCGGCCATTCCTGTTAAGGGGGCGGATAATCGGGGTCTTTCCCTCTCGCTGCCACCCGCCAGCCGCCGCCGCGGTATGAGAGCTCAGCTCCGGTAAAGGGGCCGGCCAGAAGAGGCATCTGCAAAGCTGACGATGCCGTTGCCAGGAGCACGGTGGCAGCACTGTGTAAACTATACGGTTTTTTTTCAGCACAGAGGACGCTGCACCAGTTCCACAGAGACGCCGTATGAATTTGATTTGTCTTCTTTTAATTAGAAACGGCGCGTTCTCACCACCTTCACAGCTCTCTATTGGTATTATTATATTTAAACATCTCCACGCACGTACGCAATCTGCCCGCCTCCCTTCACGTGCCAAACAGACTGTCCCAGGATATAAACTCTAACGCTCGGCGGCAGGTCAGCCCCGCAGGTGTACTGAAGATTTTGGTAGGGGGTCGAAAAAAATTGTAAACAAATAAAGAAACACAACGTAATCAGATTTATATAAAAAATGTCTTCACATTCAAGAACAAGGTCTACTTTATTCATGTACCAATGTATTTATATCAACGATTCTCTATTAACGAAGACATTTTACATATTTAAACTGTGACATACACAAAAAAGTGTTTTATTCGTTCATTTCTGATTGTTATATATTTTTAGTTGGCGTATATGGGTTCAGTTAAACGAACATTTGGGAGAAAGAATTGAGGAACATAACTTTTAAAACATGACGCCGTTGAATATATAAAGACGTGCCACTGTTTAATATGAATCTACCAGACCACCTGGTGACGTCATATTTCAGCACCTCGGAGAGCGCGCATGGCTTCCCCGGCGTCGGAAAGAGGCAGAGTTTAGTTGTATAAACATTTTACAGCGCCGATAAATAACAAGCAGCTTATAACTGTTTGGCATGTAACGACTGTATCTCCTTATTTAGGATAGTACTGCTAGATGAGATAATATAGCCAGTGATGTTATAAAGTTTAATGCAAAAATAAATATCTTATAGTTTTTAAAGTGACATTTAAAAACAAAAAAGTGAAATAACAAATGAAGTGGAAATGTAGAGCGTGTTCCAAACGCACTGCAGAGTGCCCAGCCTTACCGCTATCCTGAACAGAGCAGCTTTAATTGACGACCAGGTGTCCATCCTCCGGTCCAGGAGAAGAATGAATTTAATTCCGGGTTCACGTTTTCTGAATTTAAAAAAAACAAAAAAAAAAACAGTTACATTCACTTTGCTGGTCTTACTGTCATTGTGATAAATAACCCCCTCAGTTTGTGTTTGCTGCACAATTAAAACACAACTCAAGACATGTGCTCAAACGACTGTATATCGTGTGCAGTGATGTGGTCAAACCCATTGTGCTGGTCCAGCTACAAGCTGGCTGAGCAAGCACTTTACATTTACAAAGCTTGACAACCCTTTTCTGAGTGAAGACAATGGTTTGCATTTTAACGGTCCTTTTCATACTACTTTTAATATCTGAATAAACAAATTCGAACCTGACATTTCAGTGACACAGTGTCTTATCAAGTATATCTTCATGCATTTGTGTTTGGATGCTGATGCATGTGTATTTTATGCGGTTTTTATTGAAGATTCAAATCAATGCTGTTTACAGTAGAGGGGTTTAGAAGAAACCAAATAAATGCAGGTTGAATGTGCCTCTGGTAAAAGGAACAATGAATCTCTTACTCAATACTTTGTTAAGGAGCTCAATGTAGCAATGTGGCTTCTAAATACAAATCAACCTTCTAAATACCCACACATGCAAATCCACTGCATTGTTTGGGCAAGCACACACACAGGCTGTGTACTGCTATCTTTGAAGGGGCATTACATTTTCTCATAGTATAAGATTTATGATTCTTAAAGCCATGTCAACACACGGGGAAAAGGGAGTTTTAGAATTTTAAGCCATGCATATTTTGTAGGGGACTATTGTTTCAAGTAAGCACATCAACGCAATCTTTATCTGAACTGTTGTTATCAAAAAGTTTGAATAACATGACCACATGCACACACTCACATATTCAAATACAAAAAAACAGACACATGCAAAACACAAACACATACTCCTGTCCACAAAGACACACATATTTTCAGCACACATAAAAAATGGTCATACTGCAGCAGAGATGCTAGATTTATTTAACAGCACATTTCTCTAACCACCACAGTTCTTTCACTTTTGAAGAAAGGAACTCTAAAAGCACAGCTTTTGCATGATCCAGCAGAACCCCTCTTGAACCCTGCACAGAGCAGCTCTGGGTTAGACATCACTGGAGTGTTAAGCAGGGTCCTGATAGAATCAGGAGCAGGGAAGTGCCTCTGACCGCCGATATAGATGAGAAATGCTGACCACGGCTATCAATTCCTCAGATATTCTCCTGCACTGTAGTGAATACAGGATTAGCGTGGTGGCACTGCAATGCAGGGAGGTACAGCGTAGCCACGCACCGTGGAATCATGGTTAAGTAGGTCAACACTTTTGTCAGCGCATCCTCCGGAACCTCATTAAAACTGGAGCACTCTGGGAGGGTGATGACAACAGCAGAGTCCTCTCCTCGACCACCTGGAAGAGGCAAACACATAAACATTAAAGAATTGAGATAAGAGGAGTGACACATACAACAAGAAATAGGATCTTACAGTTCAGCTTGGATCTCCCATTATATAGTGCCTTTCATGACCAGCAAAGACTCAAAGTGCTTCCCCCACTTTTACTACAAGCTTGATAACCTCTGTGTATGGGTAACAAGCTCAGGTGTGTCTTATTAAACTTGTATTAAAACCAGGATTGGATCAAACCGCTATGCAATAGGAGTCTTATTTCCATCCCTGTGGCAGTGTAGATGAACACCCCACATGCAGATGATTGAACAAGGTTACCAAAGAGAGTACAGGTAAACTATTAACAGCTGTTACCTGAGAGGTAGGCGATCCGTTTCTCCATGTGTTCAGAGATTTCCTGGAACCTCATCGGAATGGCAGCTCCTGCCAGGAGACAAGAGCAAACTTAGAGTGGAGCCTCGTAGCTCACAACGAAAGCCACCTTGCATAAAGCTTTGTGTACGCAACAACACTGACTGCAGCAAATCCATTTACTGTTTCATTTCATTGAATTTGTTTAATTGGTATGAAGTTCGGTTACATGTAATTCAGAGCCAATAGATATACAATGAAAGTAACCACATGAAAATGAAAAGATAGCCGTACCATTCCAAAAGAATCAATGCTTGCACATTTTAACATGTGCTGGGTCAGGACACTGCCAGTACAATATTTGATAAACATGCACAGCATGCATATATATATATATATATATATATATATATATATATATATATATATATATATATATATATATATATATGAGCACAAAATATGACTGATAGTCTTATGATGGAGATACACAAGCACCCCTATTGGATATCTACTGACTGTTTATAAAAAAGGTGGGTATAACCTATTGTGAGTGAGTGCGTGATATAGTCCTAGCCTGTTCTCTCTTAGTACTGTGCTCTTTGGGTCTGATAAATAATTACAGTAGGTGTAACCTATATGTTCTTTCCTTATCTCTTACAACTTGAAATTACCTCTCAATATGCAATCGTTCAGGAATATCTCCTCCTTATTGAAATACTGGCTTTCCTGCTTTTCGTTCTACGAATGCTTATCTTCTGAGTGCCACTGGTCTGTCCACATTAACCACCCTATTAACAAACAAGACTGTTCCCATTCCTGGGCAGCTAACGTCACAATCATACTAGTGACTTGTCATGAAGTGTCCTGAGAGCACAGGTGCGCCCGGCAGCTCCGCAACCCTGCCCCCTAGTGCTGTTATTCCTGCAACACAGGGGAATGACCCTTTAAACACCTGCTGTTAGCCTAAGGTATTAATGAAGCAGATTGTGTTTTGATGTGTAAGTAATCTAGTTAACAGGTAATAAACTAGCTCAATGCCATACAGTGCTTAAAATAAAGGCGCAGTATAATTATTTCATAGTTACACTGAAAATAGAGGATCAGAATAAAAAAAAAATAACGAATGCAAAAACAAAAACAAATCTAGCAAGTTTGGGTAAAATTACTAAAGTTAAAATAGTGGGTCATCCCTAAACCCTGAACAAAATGTGTGATACTACTGTGCTCCTCACAATGCCAGGTGCCTTTACTGCTTATCAGTGGAGTGCATTCAGACAGACAGACAGGCCATTGCAACACACAGTCAGGTATTTGTCTGAAATGTACGGACATAAAGTATTTTGGGGTTTGTGCTGTTTTCAAGGCTTGTAATTCCTGAAACAAGGGTTTAAAGAGAATTCCACGACTGATACAGCAAACACAGACAGGCTGCTATTACCCATCACCTGCTATTTACTGAGGCAGGTGACTGTACTGTATGTAGGTCCTGTATAGATCTGAGATATCACACACAAACAGATACAGACTTATTGAAGTCTTGTTACAGAAGGTGCACCCATACTGAATAGAACACAGCGTCACATCAATTAAAGAAAAGAAGCTCTTGTACGTGACTATTGTTACACATTTACAATTTTATAATACTTATTATATTGTTCACGACATATATGAAAATTGCATAAGCATACCAAAGGTTGGTTTATTCTTTAATCAAGCAACTGTCGCCTAGGCTATTTTTTTTATCTGTGATCATGTGACTGTCTCGCGATATCAGAGAAAGTAATCACCATTTCCGTTAGGAAACTATAAAATGTTTAACTGGCATTAATATTTAAATAATAATAATAATAATAACTACAACTGTCTCCTGCATTGACAACAACACTTTTTAGTATGCGTCTAGTGCTTAACATTTTGTCAATAAGACTCGATATTGTAGGACATTAAAAAATGAAAGCTTAAGCCTTGAGCTGAGCTTGCATGTTACCTGCTGTACCAGCGTATAGCAGCCTGTCATCATTTAGTTAATGAACTCTGTCCATCAGCTACTAGCATGCTAAATATTTCATGAATGAACCTGTCACCCCACGCAAAGATGCTATTGTTGCTCTGAGGGCAGGATATAAAACACTTCTTAACAAAGGGAGCACCTAATCCAATGGCAGTGTCTATATTTCAATGGACCTGCTGCACTAGTTCTTCCCAAAGCATGATCTGGAATAGTTCCACAAAGTTTGACAACAAACAAGCGGCTTGCTAGCACACCGTTAGCTTATTCTTATAGGAGTAAGGCGTTTGACACGATCAATGGTGATTCCTCAGGTGATCACTTCAACCCCCTCCTAAACCAAGCACCATTCAAATAAATCACAGCATGCTTTAAAAACTAAAGCCACTGGATTACTTGAACCTGTCCTCATACTTCACACCATGAAGTTTATTCCAGGGTTTATGATGGACTGCATTTCTATAGTGAACTGCAACGGTTAAGCTTTGCAGGTTTGTACTGCATTGTGAAATAGTTATTCATGATTGCACACTGTACAGGCTATCATTATTGTTACAGTATAGCACAATACATCTTCCAGGCATCTTCACAGGCAAACAGGCACAACAATAGGGCCCCATCTCTCCTGTCCATCATTCCATATTTTGATCTATTGTTCCCAAATGTTCCCATGGTTATTTCCATGAGTCTGCTGGAAACGGGTGCATCCAGGGGTTGATGCTTTGTTCTCAGATTCATACAAACATTGATAATGCTGCACAGATATTACATTCAGTGACCCTAAAGGCACAACTGCATCTGTCCCATTGAGCCTACAGCATGACTTAACCCTTAATGTCCATTAGAAATAGCAGGGTGTTCACGAGAATCCATGGCAACGTGAACTTGCAAAGGCTTCTGCAGATTAATAAATGGGTGGGTGTTTTGGGGGGGGGGGGGGGGGGGGGGGTTTGTTTTCATATTCTCGCTTATGCAATACTTTAAGATTTCAGCCAGTCACAGTGCAAGTCTTTCCAGGTGTATGTGGCAAAACATCAGACCCAAACTCCATTAATAATGTGGATCTGTGTGATATTGAGCCCCTCCATTAAACACCACTGCTATCATCTTCTCATTGGTGAGCTGTTACTGTACATTACGATTCAATAGATGCCTTCCTTGTCAAATCCAGTCTTCTCAATTAGTTGCACACAAAGTCTGATATTACCTGTCAATGTTACCCAATACACAGGAGATCACCATCCAACATGGTGTGCATTTCAATTCAGACTCTGCCTGTGTTGTATTAGAAAACAACATGAACAACCTGTTATCTGATAGAGAAGCACTGCATAGAGAAGCACTGCATAGAGAAGCAATGCATAGAGAAGCACTGCATAGAGAAGTACTTCATAATTCAGCAAACATTCCCCTGGAATCCGGCTGATTTCAGCTTGATTAAACACACAGAGGTACTCCAATGTTGTGACTACTGAAAAAACAAAAGTGAAGGACTCAAAGCGATAGGAATTATTGACAAAGTCAGAAATAAATGGCATCTGGGAAATGCTATGAACACCACTTTTAAATAACTTCAGCCTTCAGTAGGTTGTTTATCATTATGAGATAAAC
Source organism: Acipenser ruthenus (assembly GCF_902713425.1). NCBI lineage: Eukaryota > Metazoa > Chordata > Actinopteri > Acipenseriformes > Acipenseridae > Acipenser > Acipenser ruthenus. The sequence continues at coordinate 23,003,133 of NC_081214.1, read as the reverse complement.
TTTAAAAGATGGGTGCAACGATGAAAAATGACCTTAAATTTTGCAAAACAAATGGAAAAAAACAAGACTGGCAGCAGATAAGTTTATTTTTGCACACTGGGCATTACTTGTTGGAAAAATGTCTAAGTTCCAAACCCTTTTCACATGATTGGCTTCTGTACTTGATCTGCGGGGATGCAGGTAGCTGCTATACTTGACTGGGTTCACAGAGCTGAGGAGCTCTCAATTACAACTCATTCCAGAGCTCAGAGCTCTAACCTGGACCTGTAACCAGAGAGCTACTGCACTAGCACCACAAACATGAGGAAACACAACCACAGTTCCACACAGGGTCCAGCGAGGCACACAAACCTGGGAGGAACAGCAAAATAAACTGCTCCTCCCTGCTGTCACGGCACGTGGATTCCAGCACCCACTGTCATTCTAGTTACCGGTAGTTGGGTTCTCTACTGAAACGCATTTTAAACAATTTGAATTTCCACCCCTGGGTTTTGCTACACATGCTTATCTAATCAAATATGTGTCGGGATTCATAAAACAGGCAAATGACTCCTGTGCGATTGGCTCATCTCTCTGACTGATTCAATTCTGCCCAGCCCGTTGGAAAGCAACATCTGTGACCTTGAACTTGCAGCTGTGGTGATCCTGAACGCACAGACGTTGTGACTTTATCTTGGGCAATGCGGATGCTGATAACTCAAAAAGAAATACGTTGGCACACTCATATATAGCGGAAACAAAAAAGAAAACAAATAGATACATTAAAAACTAAACTTCCAGCAGCTTGAGCCCACCCCTCCCCTATATTCCTAATCCCTCCCGGGTAGCAGGATGCACAGAGCAGGCATGGAAAAGGTTTGGAAAGCACCGCAGGCTGGGAGTAATCGCTTGCCTCTGCTGCTGCTGCTGCTGTATGTTTTGTTTTCATTGCAAAGGTCACACACAAACACACACACACCTGTTTCTGAGGTACTAATTGTACCCGAGTCAGTGGGAGGAGTTCCTCTCAAACAATAGGCATGGTTTCAAAAGCCTTTTCAAAATGAAGCGTGTTACTGTTGCAGCACCAGGAAAGGTTACTCCAACACCTCTTAAAGTGATGTGCACCCACATGGTTTATTGTTAAGCTTTCTGTCAAGTGACGGTGCACCAGCTTTGAAGACTCGAGTCTTTTTCGCTTTCATTTGGGAATGGGAATTGAACTTTTCGTGAACTTTAACATCCTGTGGTACTGATAGATTAACCTAGCAGCCCTTGCTAAATTACAATACAGGAAAATAATAAAAAAGATATATTATATAATATTTTAACAAATGCACAAATAATTCCCCCCTCCCAGGATTAAGATACAGGACAGCCTGGAGTTATAATTAGAGGAGTTGTATCTCCACATACTGTATAGAATCCTTTTTTTGTGTAAGAAAATAATGAGTTAGCAAGCAGTGTGCCGGATGGTGCTTAAATATAAGGACCCCTTGCTGGATGTTTCCAAGCATGTTTAACATGCACTGTTTAATTTGCTGGTTGCCACAGCAACAAGGAAAGCAAGATTGGTATCTGAATAACTAAACAAACCCTGAATGAAAGACAGGATTTGAAACTGTTACAGCTCACGTCAGTACGACACCTGCCACTGATGGGCAGCTTCCTGCGTTTACTGGGTCAAATGCCTGTAAAAACACTTTAAACACATGAGAACGAGAATCAGTCGGGACGCTGTCAGTACCCTGCACACAGTACAGCACTGTATTTGCAGCAATGCAGTTCAATTTGAGCAGAGCTAAGACACTTAGTCAGCTGCTCCTGCTGGTACTGGTTGCCAGCAGCCTGTATACAGAAGACAGAGAGCGCAGTGAGAGGAGGGCCGCACAGCGCAGTGTATAGAGTACTCACTCTGCAGTGTGGCTTGCAGCTCCGAGCTGACCTGCAGCAGGCTGTGGTAACTCTCCATTTCTGTCTCAGAGATCCGTACCAGATCCTGCGGCAGTGCTCCCAAGTCCTGTCCTGTATCGCTGGAAGCGCTGGGATCAGATTCCATGGATCTCGAGGTTCCAAACTGTCTCACATCCCTGCCCTGTTGAAAAGCTCCTAACAGGAAGTGGCTGGCTTTCTAAAACAGGCAACTTCTCACTCTAGAACAGGGCAGCATAGGATGCTGCTACTTCTGATGCACGCGGAGGCTACTGCATTTCTTTCCCTGTGCCAAAGCTTAAGTCACCTTGAGCAGGCAAAAATGTAGATATTTATACTCCAGAGAGGGAGAGACAAATCACTGTTGAGAAATCAATGGAAAACTAGCACCCAAAGCAAGTATCTTGTTGCAGCACCAACAGTTCAATCCGAGAAGTGCTGCCGATTGCAAAGCGGCCCAACCGTTGAGTCATTTTTCAAAAGAAATACTTCAAATAAATAAAACAGAGCAAAATAAAGACTGATCAGACACCCCTGGCATTTGCTCCTCTCCAGTCCTCCTCAGCTCTGACACAAGCTCCCTGTACTTCAGTGCGTCAGCTCTCAACTGTGGGAGGCACATGCTTTTGAAACTCTGCCAGGGTGATTTTAATTCGTTCAGTGTCTGCTCGTCTCCTCCTGCTCCGGCACAGCTGCTGTACTGCACTGTACTGTACCTGCAGTCCCGCTGTGACAGCCCTGCCTTGTTATTTGAGTTTCAGCCAACGCCACTCCTCCTCCTCCTCCTCTCTCTCTCTCTCTCTCACAATTACACCCGTTCTGTGGACAGACTAAACACTCCCTGCTCATTCATCCACCAGCAGGCACTGTTTTCAAGAGCAGCTCTAAACTACATTCTGATCTCCTACTCACAAAGTGACAGGCTTAAGCTGGGGATTCCCTGCAGGAGTTGCATTTCCATGTTATAATTTCTGTATGTGTCAGATATATAAAAGATGTCTGTGTGTATGTTTGTGTGTACAGTAAGAGGTCCTGTCCATTACTCTTATTGAGACCCCTGTAGATCTCTCACTGCTAGGGAGGAATACAAACTAATGAGAAAACAGTGAAGTCCCATTTCAGTTTTTCAAAGATCATAGGAAATCTCTTCATTCATGTTTTTGGCTTGGAGCATTGCGTTTAATCGTTTGCAATGGTTATTAATGGAAAAAATAGATATCTTACACAGGCGTACTGATCAACAAACTAATACGAGACAGTTGGATAGGCAAGTCAGACAAGTGTAGTAAACTGTGTGCAATTGGAGACAATTCAGGACACCAGCGTATTCCTCTACCCATCAGAAAAGCCTTGGTACTCTCCAAAAATTAAAATAACCAAAAGAATGACCTGCACGAGCCCAACCCCGCTGCCACCTTCTCAATACAGACAGCAACAGATCCGATCCTGCCTCACACACTGAACCCTGCTACATATAACAAGTTAAACACAATCCACAGCACACACACACCCTGTCACACTCCCGACTGCTTTCTGTGCTACAAACAAGACCTACCCAGCGAAGCGGTAAACCGCACCCTGTAATTTGAAATGGGCAACAAGTACTGAGAAATGCAGAAGAAATGAAAACGCAACTGCAAATCTATTTTTGGAAACGGAGAGTTCCGAATTATTTTCAGAGCTCAGTATAACATTTCCGTGTTTATGTACGCCTGCCTGTGCTTTTGTGGATGTGTATGGGTGCTGGTTTTTGAATGTCATGGGTGTCTCAGTTTCTATTTACAGGGCTTCACCTTTGTAAAAACAGTGCAACAGCAACACTGTAGTTTAGGAACAAATACTGAAGATATGGATGGGACTGCAATGGATTCCCAGTATGTATTGGTTTATACATTCTGATTCACAAGCTGCATTGGGGTTCGGTTACAACTTTAAATAATTTACCAAAAAATAATTTGGTTCCTAGCGTCTCCACGGGCAGATCGAAATATAAAATGCATAGGTCAAGTGAGGCAGCTTTTGGGAAGATCGCAACATGCTTTGTGTAAACTTGCATTTACAAACAAAAACAAACATTTGAAAGTCTCAGAATGAGATAACCAGACCGAACCACAAACACACACATCACTCTTGTTTCCATTTTTTTATTATTATTATTTAAATGATACCGATGACAGACATTCGTTTGAGATGTAAAAGACGCCTTCTTAAAAGCAGCATCTTTGACCGGTTCCTATGATATGATTCCTGGTGCAGGTCCGAGGTGTACAGGCACCCTGTAAAGCACAGCACTGGTTTGAGCTTGGCTGTGTTGTCCTCCCCTCTCTCTGAAGGTGTCAGGGGGGCACAGTGGTTTAGCTCTGTTAGACAGCACTGCTGCACATGCATTCTGGAAACAGTCTTCTGCTCTCATAGCACAACTGTGTCTTTCTCCTTTTTTTCTTTTTTAAATAAAGCAAACACACACCTTTGCTGAAAGATTAAAAATACAAGTTACAAAACTGCATTATGAGGATGCGTTTAGTTGAACATTTTTTTATAAAGTGTTAGAAAAACGTATTCTACAACACAGATTCCTTGCAAATCCTGCCCAGGACTTCAGGGATCGGCTAAAACGGATCAGAAGATGTGTGATGGTGTTAAATGTAATGTTCTGCTTTCTGTGTTGCCCACTTAGAACCACTGCCCCTTATTAAATACAAACTGGAAGCACTGCCACTACTGCTGCAGTACGGCCATAGCAGCACTGTAATTCCGAATCAATTCAGAAGAATAGGAACTGGAACTACCACGCTCCTCTGTTTATCCCACTTCTAAACCAATACTCTATTTCTGAAACTGACCTTTTCTGCTAAAACACACACCAACTGGTCCAGTATGGGGAATGTTGGTTTTCACCATGAAGAATGTCCACAATGTGCTGGGTAGTTTTAAAATAGACACAGTGGATTCATGGAAAATAAGCACACTCTAAAAACAAAACTAGTGGGACCAAATGAACCTCCATACTAATAATGCTGAGGGGAGGGGCCTGCATGTTCAGAACACCAGAATGCCCCGCCTCTCCAGCATTATTCATGAGCAGGCTTTTGCCATTGAGCCAATCACATACAAGAGCAGGGCATGACTCAGCAAGTAATCCATTGATCTGACCCTCAGGACAAATTTGTACCAAATATAAATGCATCACAATTTCAATAATATTAAGAATATATAAAATACTGTACAATTATCAAAGTAAATTATACATTTCAATAAATAAGAAAATTAATGAACTTATGAACAAAAACATGGATCATCCAATAGCATGTAATTTGATTTTCAACATGTTTGAATAGAATGTAATTTCAGCAAAACACAGACGCACAACCTCGTGAGTCAAGAAAATCGGCTAGGACACTGAACGGGCACTTCTGTAATGTAGAATGGGGGGGGGGGGGGGGGGGGGTACAGTAACTTGCTTAATGCACACGAGCACAGTTTCAATAGCGTTGTCTCCAGAGCTAGTTTGACAGTGCCGTCTCGTTAAGTCAACGCTGCAATCTCAGCCCACAGGCAGGGGTACCAGACTGCCACATTCAAGCCTGGCTCCTCGATTTGCTCTTTGGCTCTTCTTGGATCCCCTGTGGTCTCACTGTTTGGGTTTTTCTCATCTGACCCCTAAGTGGGTCGTTAACCGTCTGTTTTAGCATTTGATGGCTGACCCTCTGAAGAAGTGTTGAGGTAAGGTAGGAAAAGGAAACTAGCTCCGAAGACAAGCTGAAGGGAACGGAAGTACAGTATATAAAACATTGGCACAAAAGGAAACCCCCTTTCAGCATATATACATTTTGTAAGGCTGTAGTTGGCAACTGTCATTTGGCAATGTGTGATTCCTTTTATTAATTTTTTTAGTTCAAGCTAGGATTTGAGAGAAGAGGTCAAATGGAAATCAGAAGAGTCTCAAATCCAGATCGCAACTCCTTGAACGATACATTGTACAGTATAGGGGATGTGTTGAAAGGGAGTCCAGTACATACATATATAAAAAGGAGGTTGGATCAGAAATATAGCAACACCTGCCTCTACACCATGGCCGCCAGGACAGCACTGGTTGACATGACAAGTTTGTGACAACTCCTCAAAAGATCACTTCCTACAGTCCCTTCATGGAAGTGGAGGGAGAAAATCTGCAGCAACGTCTCAAAACTGGCCACCCGAGATACTGTTTGCATGACAAATGAAAATGGGTCATGTGGCAGCCCTTTCAAACCAGTGCGTGCTACACGTCACAGGTGTTTACACTGTGCTGCCCGACCCTTGCACTTACACACTGCATTTCTAGTTTCCTTCTTTGCACATCACATCTTTAATACAGAAATCTTCTAAAATTCTTTTTTTTTTCTTTTAGTAAAACATGCCCTTCCAAAACATAACCACCCCCCCCCCCCCCCCTCCCCTCCCCCACCCACCAATAATCATATACATTTAAATCCCAGCAGAATCATTGAAAATTGTTCAGCTGTTGGCCGTGGTATTGTCAGCCTCCCCCCGAAGTTTAGAACTGGAATTGCCAGAAATAATCGCTCTTAAGTTACAGGCAAGTCTTGCCAGGTCAGTGGGCTGTTGTTCTGTAAGAGAAACAAGGTCAACCTGACTGCCTCCTGTCTCTGGAACTGGGCCAGACAGGAATCGTCTGCTGGCAAAGAAAAGGAATTGCCCTGAAACCCAGTTGTTAGGCGTCACTGAGAGGACAGTGCGTCGCTGGGCAAGGTGTTGATCAGAGCTGAAGATAGGGCAACTCCACGCTGCACGATGTGCTGGCAGCCTTCCGGGTAGCCCTCCCTATTCAGTACAGTTCCTTGAAGCGTTTGTATGACAGCGGGGTGACGCTGGTGCTCTGCAAAGAACGAACAAAACCGTCAGCCGGGACCGCAACGTGGAGTGGGAACTTTCCTTTTTTAGTAGTGATTTTTTAGCCGAAAAGAAGGCGAATTCAGTCCATTGCAAATCATAAGAAAGAAACTAGATTAAATAACTGGATTTCACAAAAGGCTTTACTTATTAAAAGAGGCAGAAGTAGAAATACAAACAAACACTTTCTCTCTGTTCAAGACTGGGGGATGGTATAACCTCAACATCTCTCATCTTACAAATTCACATTTTCACCAAGTTTAAAAAAAAAAAAAAATCATACTCCTTCAATAAAATATGTTATTGAAAGCCATTTCCTATAAAAATATTTTTTTTTTTTTTTTTTTTTTTTTTTTTGTTGTAAGTATCAGGGTTGCACTACACTTTTGAGTAAAACTGAAAATCATTTCATATCTTTTATATTTTGCAAACCTCTACAGAAGAGTGTTGTTTGTTCATTCAGTTCTGCCAGTTCAATGAAGTTCTCAAAGCAAACCAAATCATGAGCTCCTTTGATTAGTCACTCCCGTCCCAGTCTAAACCACCAGCATTGCATATTAGCAGAGAAACGTCAGCGGAGGAGATCAGCATGCAGTGAACAAGCCAAACACTGGAACAGCCTAAAGGTGCAATACTTCCTTTCCAAAGTACTGCAGTGACAACACAGCTTTATCACTCAAAGACAAAAAGAAGCCTTCGACAAGTATTGCACCTTTGACAAATTACATCATACAACACAACATACAAAAACCCCACACCAGCAATTATTAGAATTGGATCAAAGGAAATAAAAAGGTGACTCAATTCAATTCAATAACAGCTCCTGCAGGGGCACTAACTTTTTTTCAGATGTGATTATATTTTTTTCTGCCAGGCAAGTACACTAAAAAATCAGGAGCACATAGATAAATCAAAGCATCCCGGACCAATTTTGGGAAGCCTCAGAATCACAAAACAGGGACTCAAAGCTGAAGAAATCTAGCTCATGAATAAGGTACCAGAGGGGCGTGTCTTTAAGGGTGAAAACTGGGAGCCACTCCCCCTGACATACATTATTAATAAGCTTGTTTTCATTTCAGCTCTCAATCAGCAGAGGCCCGGGTGGTCTCCAATCAGGGATCAGATTTTGTTTGTATTGAAATGTTGATAAGATCCTGGTACACTGCGATGTCTGCTCAGTAGCCCCTGCAGAGGTTGCCTCCGACAGCAGAGGAGTGCGAGTCTCACAGCCAGCAGGGTCCGGCCCCGGTACCTGTTTAAAGGACAGTATTGGACTCGTCTGAAAAGTTTCTGAACAGCAGGGGTCTGGCTGGAGATTGGGGCGACAGGGGGTCTCCTGCTCCTGACTGGCCCGGATTCTTCTGGAACTGCGAGGCAAGAGACACTTAAAAGCACAGCCAGCACAGCTCCCCAGCACCTGGGGAGCTCCACTACACTGAGGGGCTCCTTCCCCATGCAGGGTCCTGACATGTGCTGTACTGGTGCTGATATTGTGGGTGGTACAGTATGCTTTACCACACTGGCATACAGATCACTATTAACACAGATAACAGAGGCTGGACTCTCATGCCACACACACGTACAGCATGCACATGGACAGGTTCATCTCAGGCTGCAGGAAACGTAAGAACAGTTCAGCCGTGCCTAACCAAACTTATTAAACCCTCAACAACTGAGTCATTCACAGAACACACACGATTCTGCTGTGACTTAACTGGGCTAGAGTTTAAAAATGTGCCTTTTAAATTATGTAGGGTATTATGAGTATCCATTTAAAAAAAAAAAAAAAAAACACAAAAGAAACACAGTACATGCATAAATGAATATTCTACTAAATAAATTCAACCCATAAATCAATAAATAAAAACAGTAAAAAAAACTGGTATAAAACAGTAACCTGCAGCTTGAACGTTCACATAAAAAAATTATAAAATCAGTCTTCTTAAAAAAAAAAAAAAAGAAAAAGATAAATAGACAAACCGAACAAGCAAACAAACAAACAAACAAACAAACAAACAAACAAGAGAACAAGCAAACAAGAGAACAAGCAAAGCACCTCATTCACTCCATGAAAAGCTGTGGCTGCTGGGCGTCTGAGAGAGCATGAAGATTGTGGAGGTCCCAGAGGAAGGCAGACGCCGTTTAACCTACAGCACGACGCGAGAGAGACAGAGAGGGAGAGGGACAGGGAGAGGGAGAGAGGGAGAGAGAGAGAGAGAGAGAGAGAGAGAGAGAGAGAGAGAGAGAGAGAGAGACCGAGGGAGAGAGAACAAAGAGGAAAGGAAGACTGAAAAGATAGCACAGTACACTCGCAGAAAGCAGCAGCCACTTTAAAAAGGTGGAACAAAAGGAGAACTTATCTTCTTTGTATAACGGCATTCAGGGACTTCCTGATGAGCAGTTCATTTTCAGATTGTTTTACTTCATTGTATATGTATATGACAGTCTATCCTACAGAGTCATGGGTTTGAAAGAATGATCCTCTCCTGAATAGCAGCAGGCTGTGGTCTGCGAGGCTATGCAGCCATTTATTAAGTGGATTCTTCCCCACAATGCACCCAGTAGGGCAGGCTACTCTCGTAGAGTCACACTGTGTTACTGAAGAATGCGCCTAACGTTTCAGAGACAGCGTTTGAGAGTCACACTTTCAAATGGTTCTGCATTAACCAAACCCAGTTCTGGCACATGTATGACAGCTGTCCCTGCGCACAGACACACTGTGTGCTCGTAGCCATGTGGACGACTGGCACACCAAGTATGTTGTTCATGTGCTCTAGTGTGGGAGAGAATGGAAGGGTATTGGAATACAAGGGGAAAGTGGAGAGGAGATTAACCCAAAAGGAAGAGGGTTTATCTGGGCAGAGGGGAGTACTTGGTGATCTAGCTGCTCAGGTAAAGCAGCCCCTGACCCTTACCTGTTGGCGGTCTGGCCCCTGCGGCTGGCGGAAGACCCCGATCACGATGTCCGGCAGCAGACTGACCACGATGAGAAGGATGATGATGAGCCAGGCTGACACCGAGCTCAGCATGTTAGCGAAGACAAAGTAGAGACGCTGCTGCTGCATGAAGGGCCTGCAAGGTCACCAAGGACAGGACATATTCAGCCACAGGTGAGCGCAATTGACATCCTATTAAACTGAAAGCTAGTGTGCCAGGATTCCTCACCATATGATTCCTCCCCAGAAGAAAGAGAAGAAGATGTAGAAAGCTAGTGAGCCCCAGATGACAAAGTGGTTGACCCAGGTCCAGTGTCGAGTGTCCATTGCCAGCTGAATTGGGGGTGGAGGAGAGAACGGGGAGAATAGGGGGTGTGGAATCAGAGTTGATATTCAAGAGTTAAATAAATAAATAAATAAATAAATAAATAAATAAAACAAACAAACAAACTAAACAATTTAATGTAATAAGCCATAAAGGACTGCATAACCAAACAAAAGTCACTGATGAAATGTTTGTCAAGTTTCTTTGGAGTTCTAGTGTACTGTTATAAGAGAGATAACAGATGTATTTACCTTCAGGGTTACTGTAAACACTAGAACTGTAAACACAATTGTGCCAAAAGTCCAGTTTCCAAAAACCTGGGGGAGGGGAAAAAAAAAAGAGAACAAAGAAGAGAGCATATATTTAGAGCGGGCATGTTGAAAAGAGCTTTGAAACCAACTTGAAAATTATAAGTGTAAAAAGCCGTCACGAAGTTAATGAAAAGAAAAATGACAGGTACGTTATTTAAACAGTTGTAGCAACACGTGGGGACGTGGAACGCTATATTTTTTAGGAACCCTGCTACTTACTCTTTAAATGAGATGGGACATGGATTAAAATCAGCAAGGCAGAGAATGCATGGGGCACTGGCAGCGTTTCCAATAAGGCAGTACCACGTTCTCCTAATGTGAACACATTGTTCTACCTTTACAGCACAGCTCTCACAGTACGTACACTCCCACCCCTTTGGTACAGTACAGCTAGTCTGACTGTCAGCAGTCACAATGCAATCTAACTTCGATACAGCAGTTATCAAAAGCTTTTAACAGGTCATACAAAACAGAGCTATTATGCAAATCATAACAGCTGATCATCTAAAGGACTTGCTCAAACAAGCTGGCTGATAAGAGCTGGCGACTGCCTATTCAAGTGATCTTAAAGTCATGCTCTGCTGTGCCTCAAATAGCAGGAACAAAAAAGAAACAAAACACAGGGGGTTCCCCAATACTGACCTGCCCGTTGTCTGCCAGGGCGGGATTCCAGAAGAGCTGGTACACCCCGAAAAAGAAGACAAGCCCCTCAAAAAGCCCCAGCAGCGTCCAGTACAGGAAGGGACCCCAGCGCAGCATTGCGTTCTTAGCGATCCCTCTGAAACAGAGTTCATACAGAGAGACCAGCCTGCTTCAGCATGCCATTGCAGTAGGATAAACAGCTCGCCCATTACACCACGTGGTTGACAGAGATGCAGCAAGTAATCAATTACTGACCACCGCTGCTTTCTGCAAGCTTCAGCTTTCCCTGGGGCCTCACGCACACACACAGCTCCCTACCCAGTCACGTGTTTTACTCGCCTGCTGCCACACTGAAGCGCTCCTATTTCTTTTTGTCAATGTCTTCTTTGCTTCTTGCTTTTGAATAACAAAAGTGTTCCCAATGCATTGATTACTGGTGATCACCACTGTACCTGTCTGACACTCATTTAGGAAAATGCTTGCTGATTGCACCTCTAATGGCTAAAGGTACTTAAAAATCAGGTCAGCCACAGCTCACAGAGTGCCAGGAAACAAATTAGGGGTTTCCTTTCTACAAGGCAGCCTAAGTAAAAGCTGACTTGTGTTGTTAGCCCTGACCAGCAGTAGGGAACTGCAACACGCAATCACTGGTTTGTAAGGCTGCAACACAGACGCTATTCAAGACATCCATATGTGTTCAACGCAGGTCAACAGTGGTCCAATCAGTGTGATGCTCTCGCCAGCTCACTGGCCTGTCCTGGTGCTCACCCTGGCTCAGTGCTGTCCCCTACCTGTAGAGCGAGGAGTTTTCCAGCAGGCTCTCAATGCAGATGTGTTGCTCCAGCAGACTGTAGGCCACGATGGGCATGGAGGTGAAGCAGATATTGTACATCGTCAGGTAGGCAGCGTCGTACAGGGGCTGGGAGGAGGGAGGGGCACCAGGGGTTAAAAGGAACACACACACACACACACACACACTCGCATGGGACAACAGCTGTAAAGTTTTATTGTACTGTGTTTATATATGTATACAGATGTACATATATAATGCACGCACACACTTTGGGAGCAGGAATGGCAAAGTAAAAGGAAGGATCCTGAATGCAGTGGTCAGAATTCTCCTGTCTTCAAGTGAAAGGTTTGCAGCTCTGAAGGTAGAACTGCTGCTCAGCACACATGTGCATACACTGCCCTGCAACTAATAAGGGTTTGTCGTTCTTGTTCGATTATAGGCATTGACATAATAAGACTGTCCAGCTTGGTGCTCATGTACTTACTTGTTGAGAGAATCCACAGAAAAACTGGTATAAGAATTGAGGTAAAATGAAGCAAAGATTCTGGAAGAGAAAGACAACATGTTTGAGGTGAGCAATCGGGTAAACGGGTCCCAGTGTGAAAATGATCACAGCTCCATATCTATCCCATCTGCCTTTGGATAATAACTGTAGAACACCAAGTAACAAGCATTTTTCAAACACTTCTGCATTGTCTTGGAATAATTCGCCACTCTGGTGCAAATGTTTCAAACAGGTTGCCATGTACGTGTGCTAGACTAGAAATAAAAAAAATAATAATAAAAAAAAAATTAAATTAAGAGGTGTGGAAAACCCACAGATCGTGCCTCTTTCCCAGTCCCTCGGCTCTAACCACTAGAGCACACTGTCTCTTAGTTCTTGAACTCTAAGCACTAGAGCACACTGTCTCTTAGTTCCTGAACTCTAACCACTAAAGCACACTGTCTCTTAGTTCCTGAACTCTAACCACTAGAGCACACTGTCTCTTAGTTCCTGAACTCTAACCACTAAAGCAAACTATCTTTAAGTTCCTGAAGGCTTCCAGTTCAATCTCCTGAATGACTGTGTACCTTGTAGAAGAAGTACTGCACCAGGTGTGCGATCCTGACGTAGTAGAGGTGCCCGTGCACCAGGAGCAGCTTCTTCAGGTGTTTCAGCTTGGGGATGGCGTAGTCGCTGTTCCGCACTGCCTGCCGGCCCTCCTTACCCTTCACACCTGGGAGAGAGTGAGAGAGTGAGAGAGATAGAGAGCGAGAGAGCGTGAGATAGATAGAGAGCAAGAGAGACACCTCCAGCCTCAGCTCAGCTTCAACACCATCTACATATCACCCTGTCATCATGTAAAAACTCACATCTCCTCTGCTTGGCAAAGCAGAATTCCAGGAAGGGCCCTGTACTAATGTTTTAAATGGCAGCTGTAGTTTAATCCGGTTTAGATCCATTTAAATCAACACCAAGGAGTTTAATAATTTAGAATTCAAGTATCCTTCTAAAAAAAAAAAAAAATTCTAAACAAGCAGGGCACTTCTGTGGTTTTTAGCTGTCTAATAATAATAATAATAATAATAATAATAATAATAATAACATCCTCACCGATGCCCACATGTGCTTCCAGTATCATGCTGACATCGTTGGCTCCATCACCTATAGACAGGGTGATGGGGCTGCCTTTGGAATTCTTAACCATCTTCACAATCTGGAACATCAGAGGAGATACGCCATTATTACAGGAAACTAAACCACGCTTCATTTACCTTGGCTTTGAAATGATTATTATACCGGATTACCTGAGCTTTCTGCAGCGGCGCCATCCGACAGCAGAGCACGGCGGTGCAGTTCTGGCAGATCTGCAGGAAGAGGCTCTTGTAGCGATTGGCACTGGCATCAGGGGAGGCGTTCAGCACCAGAGACAGCGTGGCACCGTCCACAATGAAGCCAAACTCCCGGAACCCAGAGGACCAGCTCCTGCAACACAGCAGCTTATCACATACAAGTCACACACAGGGGTCTTGTACCTAGTGACCCCTTCCTTGTCTTTGGATCAGCCCTGTAGAGCCCTCCCCCTGCCCTTCTCCCCTTTCTCCTCTCCCCCTGCCCTTCTCCCCTCTCTCTCCCAGTCTTGTACCTGGTGACTCCCTCCTTGTCTTTGGGCTGGTCCTGCATAATTCTCCCCCTCTCCCCTCCCAGTCCTGTACCTGGTGACCCGCTCCTTGTCTTTGGGCTGGTCCTGCATAATTCTCCCCCTCTCCCCTCCCAGTCCTGTACCTGGTGACCCACTCCTTGTCTTTGGGCTGGTCCTGCATAATTCTCCCCCTCTCCCCTCCCAGTCCTGTACCTGGTGACCCACTCCTTGTCTTTGGGCTGGTCCTGCATAGTTCTCCCCCTCTCCCCTCCCAGTCCTGTACCTGGTGACCCCCTCCTTGTGTTTGGGCTGGTCCTGCATAGTACTCCCCCTCTCTCTCCCAGTCCTGTACCTGGTGACCGCCTCCTTGTCCTTGTCTTTGTGCCGGTCCTGCACAGCTCTCTTGTGGTAGTCTAGCAGCAGCTCGTGCAGCTTCTCCTCTCTCGGGCGACCCCCCTCCTCCAGGGTGCGCACAGTCAGCTCCAGCAGCTCTGTGCTCTTCAGGAAGAGGCGGCAGGCATAGCAGGTGGACTTGGCTGTCTCCATCTTGTCTCCGGTGAGCACCCAGACCTTCATCCCAGCACCGTGCAGGGCTTCCATCGTCTCTGCAGCCTCCTCCTGCAGCCTGCACACACACACAGAGTGCTGCTTTAACACTTTAACAATAGTTAATGTGGGGATCCCATCATCTCCATGAAGGAATCAGAGTGCAAACTCTGAGGATTCATCTTGACAATCTGATGAAATCATGGGAACACAGTTTGCACGGAAAGAGAAATAATTCATCAAAACTATTTCAACAGAAAATATCTGAAATCATATTTAAAAAACAATTAATTCCTCCTGTATAATTCTCCTGTAGGGGTTGTAATGGGGCAATGCTAATGTTCTTCACTGTGGGACTGTGGACTGTGGAAAGGTGGAAAGCTACCTGTCCTCCACAGCGGTGGCCCCGATGAGGTGCATGCCCGCCTCCACTTGGTCGTACACCTGTGCCAGCCTCTCCTCACGGTCCTGCAGGGCGAGCCGGGCATCCTGCAGCGCTGCGTCCGTCTGCTCAAACTCCTCCGAGCTCAGAGACTTGTACGCCACGCACAGGGTGCGGTACCCCTCCTGAAACAAAGAGGCACGGTCAACACCAGCACCATTCAACACAGAACCAGAGAGATAGAGACACTACCAGCACCATTCAACACAGAACCAGAGAGACAGAGACACTACCAGCACCGTTCAACACAGAACCAGAGAGACAGAGACACTACCAGCACCATTCAACAGAGAACAGGGGTCACAGAGAGTCCCCACATAGAATGATGCTGCTGGAGGATAAAGAGACACAAACACACCATGGCGTTGCGCTCCACGTGCATCCGGATCCTCTCCACCTCCTCCGCCTGCACTCGTGGGAACACCGAGGAGTCGGCACCTTTACAGAACAGAAGGGTCTCCCCTAACAGAGAAGAACAGCACCGTCAGTATGGGAGATGGAGACCCCTACTGGACAGGAGGACTACTCACACCAAGTGTACCACAAAGGCATGGCCGGATAGATCATGAACTACCTTTATATAATCATATTTTCTTAGATGAAATGCTGAACACAGGCCTAAAAACAGCCAGTCAGATTTGTATTCTTTGTTAAATCTTGTGTTAGCACCTGACTTAGTCTTCACAATCACGCTCATCCGCCGCCTCACTGGATCAAAGTTCAACACATGGAGGAGCTCATACCTTAAAAAAAAAAAAAAGAGAAAATGATGAATTACAGCATTTAGTACAGCAAACCATTTCCCAATGTAAATGTAAAGATCAAAATAAGTTCTACTTAATTGCACCTTATATTAACAAAAATAATACAGGAAGGAATGCATAAAACCAATCCGGATTCCCTAGAGGGAATCAACAGAACAGCACGTCATCTTATCATTATTTTGCAGCCTGACTTGCGCAGGATAGTTGAGAATCCTTTGAGTTGAATACGGTTTGGGAAGCAGTAGAGACTGGAAAGCAATATAGATTTCAAGCGACAGTCTTGAGTTGCTAGATGACTCTGGAGAGGAGAGGACTGGTTAGGGGCTGCAGTAATCACTTTCACTTACTGTTCAACGTCTTTGTTCCTGTTCTGCATTTTCATATGTTTACCTTCCATGCCCAGGAACATGAACCCGTACCTGAGAAAGAACAAAAACAATAAACATCGTAAGCAGCTGTGAACTCCCCCACCGTACTCACTCAAGTTCAAATGGAATGATCATCTGCTCCCAGTATTAAATGAAGCTCTCCCTCTCGCTCACTTCTTGGCTCCCTTGACCAGCGCCACCTCGTCTGGGGAGGAGGCGATGTAGCAGCACTGCTCTGCATCGTCGCTCGCCCCGATCCCATCCACCTCGTCCATGCCATGCAGCTCCGTGCCCTCCTTCACCTGGACAGTGTGGCACAGGCACAGCGCCCGCAGGAACAGCTCCTCCTTCTCCTGCACAGAGAGAGGGAGACAAGAGCGTTGGTCACGTAGCGTACCACAATGTGAGGGATTCATGTGCGTGAAGGGTACAAGGGAGGCACAGAAAGTTAGAGTGTCCCGTCCCCCGGCGGGTCGCACCTTGCCTGCCTTCTCTTGTAGTTTGCTGACGGGCCCGTCGGTGACACAGAACCCGTCCAGCTCGGTTCTGGAGTCCCGGTAGTTGTACTGATAGCCGTCGATGCAGCACTCGATGAACTCCATGTTATTTTGAGTCAGAGTGCCCGTCTTGTCTGTGAACACGTACTCCACCTAAAAACAGCACAGGAAGGGAAGGGCATCATTCTGGAGATTTCATTTGCAGAGCTGATACTAACGATTACATACGAACGCTAGCTTTAAGATCTCAGAGGTTTCTAATAATGTATGAAATAGTGATGTTGGCTTTTGTTTTAGCGAGCAGTTCCTAACATGGCTCGGTGTAGCTCTGGTGCAGCGCACAGCCCAGCTGCAGTACCTGCCCCAGCTCCTCGTTGAGATCAGAGGTGTTGACGAGAGCTCCCTCCTGGATCTCCGGGTCGAAGAAGTCCTTGTCCCAGGAGATGAAGAACGAGCCCAGGAACTTCTGCATCTCCACGGTAACGTACATGGACACCGGGATGATGAAATTGAACAGGACCATGAACGACAGGAAGTCTGTGAACATCTTGAGGAACTGCAAGACAGGTAACAACAGGGTCGTCAAACTTCAGCTTAAACTGCTAGAGCCACAACCAGACCCTCCGCTCTAACCACTTATCCACACTGTCTCCTAGTCCCTCAGCCCCAAACATCCTCCCACAATCTCAGCTCTAACCACTGTGCACATACTGCCTCCTAGTCCCTCAGCTCTAACTGTAGTCCACACTGCCTCCCAGTTCCACAGCTCTAACCACTGGGGCCACACTACCTCCCAGTCTCTCCGCTCTAACTACTAGGTCTCCCTGTCCCCCTGCTCTAACCACTAAGCCATCCCATCTCCCAGTCCCGCCACTCTAACCACTGGGGTCATCCTGTCTCCCAGTCCCTCAGCTCTAAACGCTAAGCCATCCCGTCTCCCAGTCCCTCCGCTCTAACCACTGGGGTCACCCTGTCTCCCAGTCCCTCCGCTCTAACCACTGGGGCCACCGTGTCTGTCGGTTCCTCAGCTCCAACGGCTAAGGCCGGTGGAGGGAAGGAGCGTTACCTTGTTGGTATCCTTCTCTTTCTGTGTTTTCTGGTTGTACCAGGGCTCATCATGGCCTGGGTGGCTCTGCCACACGTACTTGAGCGTGGTGCACACCAGGGCCTTGCTGATGAGGATGCAGAGGTACACAATCAGAAAGGCGTTGATCGACCTGCAACACAACAACAGCAGGGGGAGCCGTCAGCCTGGGACCCAGCTTTCAACAGACAAACACAAGCAATTGAAAACAAGGCCAGGATCCGCCCATACTTCTCCACTGCAGAGCGCTTCTGGGATTTCCCCTGGTAGTTCAAAGCCATCTTAGTTTCCATCCCAGTGTAAACAGCTACACCTGTAAACAAGGAGAGGAGCGTCCAGTTTTATTACTTCATTTCATAAGGAACACAGGGTTATAGAAATAGAAGTTCAAACATGAGTTTTGAAAAAGTCCTTTAGCAACAACTTCAAGAATTTTAAATCAATTGGTTGACTTTATGCCGCTCACAGAAAATAATGTGCGTGTAATTTTCTGTAGCATTGTACTTGTAACCTTGCAAGGCAATGGAGCCTTTAACATGCCGGTATTCAGATGGATCCTTCATAGATCCATTGAAGACAAACCGTCTATGCGGGTTTAAAAGCAAAAAAAAGCACACACACTAACAGATACACACACACACACACACACACACACACACACACACACACACACACACAGAAACAGACACAGAAACGGACACACACACACACACACAGCTAATCTCAGGTTGCCTCCACTGATCAACAGAGTCATTAGTGAAGCTTTGGGAATCCTTTTAATTTACCATAGATCTTCTTGGTGTTTTTTAAGGTGGCTCCTTTCAGCAGCAGATTCTCTGGCCCTAATGACCTGAAAACAAAAAAAAAGAGTGAATTCGACAAACCGACAAAAACTCATGCAAGGGTAGAATCGCTGACAGTCGTCGTCTTCTGAGATGAAATTCAATTAGAATGTAATTTGGATTGCATCTGCACTTTTAATAAGCAAGCGTTCCAGGGCACGTTGCCATAATAAAGCAGAGGCTAGGGTACACTGATCACATTAAGATTCTTCGGATGCAATCCATTATAGATCTGGTACACCATTGATGCAGGACAATGACACATCAAGATATCAAAGCATCTTAAAAACAGCAGCCACAAAACTGAAGTGCATGCATCAAAACATCAACCCCCTCCCCCCCAAATAGTATTAATGGTACCTAATCAGTGAAATAACTCTTATTACAATCATAAGTCCCTCTCTGGTGATTCACACACAAAGAGACTCTCCAACACTGTTAGAAATGCTGGCTTTGGTTTGTTTTTTATTCAGCTTTGAAGCTAACAGTACAGCACTGGGGAGCACACTCACCTCACAATAGGCTCCAGGCCATCCTTAGTGATGTGCATTCTGCCAACAAACCTGCAAGGAACCACACACAGTCTGAGCAAGCAGCTGCTTTGGAGTGTCATTGCAACTGCTGAACAGTAGGTGGCACCAAACTGTTCTCTTACAGCCATCCACAGCCTTGCTTGCCTCACTTTCATTCAAATACTCCTCCAGGACATGCAAATGCAAGAGTTTCACTATAAGCTACTTAAACACACAGGCTGGGACTGTTTTTCAGCAATAACAAACATTACAGGAAACTAGACGTAATTTCCTCATAACGTTTTGTCAGGTTTTATTGTGGGCACAATTTTGACACACTCTCGCAAGCACACATGATTCTTACTTATAGAGGTCTGGCTGAGGCTGCTCACACTCAATGGTGGCGTAGAAGGAATCCAGATGCTTCTCTGTGTCCGCCACTGTGAAGTGAGTCTGGACAGAAATCATGAACAAAGGAGAGAGCGAAAGACTAATTAAGAGTGGGAGCTTCAATGAGGGGTCAGATCATAATCAGGACTGTATTGACCAGCCTTAGTTTTTGGGCAAATCACAATCAAAGCTTCTGAAATCTGACTAGAACTGACCAGATAGCACAACCCAAGTGCTGTGTGTGTGTGTGTGTGTGTGTCAAACACAAAGTCCTATTAAATAACACAGCCGGTAGGACCCGGAGCGAAGTTAAGAGAGCTGTTAAACCTTGTGGGGCTGGATGGAGCAACACGATGTGGGATGATATGATCCGGCTCGAAGTACGATAACTTCCAGGAACAAGAGAGACCTGGGCAGAGTTTCAGTGAGATACAGCACTGCCTTAATGTACTGGCGATATCTCCATCTGCCAGCATACGGTGTGTTTTCTTCCTAGCGTAAAGGCAGAAACCTGGGCTTGCTCTATCCAGCAGCTCCCCAGTCTGCGTGGGTCCCGGTGGGTACCTTGTGGTTGGACTCCCCGTCCAGGCTGGCCGTGGTGACGAAGCAGGTACCATCGTCTCGAGTGGACTGCAGCAGGATGAGGTCGCAGGGAAAGGTCTCATCCTCAGTGACCTCCACAACATCCCCCACCTGCAAACCAAACCAATCACAATGAGGAGGGCGCGTGAGCGACTGACACAAAATACACTGATGCCCTTTACACTATTCATCGTCAGTCTCAAGAAGTGTATATGTTTCTGTAATAAGTACTGTAAGTCTTGGATCCGTCTTCTTATCTGTTAGTGTGCATGTTCATTGAGACTTTTATAAGATATTGTGGGAGACTTTCACCTATTGAGAATCATCCATTCAGTTCTTAGTAACTGTAACATTGCAGGAAAAATCTCACACATACACTCACAGGTACAGCACCTTTCCCCTCTCCCCTATTTACATTAGACACTCCATCTATTTGAATATGTAAACCAGACTCCAGGCTGAAAAACATGCATTGTAAAGCTCAGCACTGTTGCTGATCAAGTCTATCCCAGCTGTGTGTACCCTGACAGTTGAGCATGATAACCCTGCCCTGGAATTGTCTGGGATTGGTTTGAGGAGCACGAGACAGACTTCAGATCAGCACAGGCTCACCTTGATCTCCTCGCTCTCCTTGCGCACCGCCCCACCGTCCTCCTGCACGCTCACCAGGTACTTGTTCACCTCGTTGTCTGCCTTGTGTCTGAGCCAGTCCTCATAGCCCTGCGGAACAAGACAAGACACCGACGTGAACATAATGTACAATCACACACACACACACACACGTGAACACAAAGTCACGCAACCACAATCACACACACACGTGAGCACACGAACACAAAGTCACACAGCCACAATCACACACACACACCCCGAGTACCACACTGGGGACAAGTCCTTTCTCCACGCGCACACATTTAAAATGATATACTTACGAGGCCCTGCTATAGAAAGCCATGTTATATATATATATATATATATATATATATATATATATATATATATATATATATATATATAATCTCAATTCAACTACTGTTCCCTTACCAGGAACTACAAAAATAACCCTAAAAAAGCAGAACATAAAGCAAACCTAATCTTTGGGGAACCTGGGTTAAATAAGATCCAAGCTTCTAGGATAGAAAACTAAACACGAATACATGCATAGTGTAAAAACAAAGCAGCAGTTAAGACACACTCCACACAGGGCAATACAGGGCAGCTCACTGCAGAATCCTTCTCCGACGCACTGACCCGCAGCCCCAGCGGCAGCTCACCTGTTTGATGGCGGTCACTGTGATCACGAAGAAGAGTGGCAGCCCGCTGGTCACTGGACTGGTGGGTGTGTCCACAATCACCTGGGGGGACATTACACAGTGCGCGTCATTGCTGGGGTTAGAGGTTTGTACCAGGCTGCCTGGAGAGAGGCTCTGATCAACTGCTGGATATGAGGAGAGCAAATAGACCACAGCCAGACTAAATGCAGACTTACAGAGAACTGTGGCAGTGCCAGCGAGTGATATGAACAGTAGAGCAGGATAGTCAAAAGACCGGTACGGGGGGGGGGGGGGCGGGGGGGGATAGCTTGAGGCCCCCGCAGAAACAAGAAAACAGCCAGACATGTTCTAATATTATCAGACAATTCCCACAGATCTGTGCCAGGTTACACAGTGTTGGGCTGATAAACAGGCTTAAATCTCACTCTAACCTCTCCCTCCCCACACCCACACACATTCTAAACCAGGTCACAAGGAAATGCACAGAAGGATTTTCTAAACAAGCCCAGCCCTGTCCCACAGCCAGCAATGTGCTGAACTCTCCTGATAGTGGGTGGAAGCAGCCACTACACACAGAGGGGCTGGCAAGGCCCCCAGCTCTCCCCTCCACAACCCTGGCACATGCAGCACCTTCAGAGCACCCACAAGGTTCATGAAACAGGGCTCGATTGGAAGAGGATACGGGACTGGAAGGGGTAACAATGGTCTCTATTGCATCACACTTTCTACATCTTGGACCGAAACACTTTCAAACCATAAAGCCGACAAGCGATGAATTTTGCAAAGGTGCACACAGCGGCACTCAAAATAACTACAACGAGAAGCACCACATGATCATACAGTGAGTGAGTGAGCGAGTGAGATCGTTTTGGATAAAACAATAAAACAATTGTTCTTATACTTTGGAGGGATTTGTTTAAAAATGCACATGTTCCTTTCGGAGGACTGTGCAATGGTTCTGCATTTGTTTTGCACAGGGGTAGCTGCAATGGCATGAGCCCTTGCTAGAATACAGCACAGTGCCACCATGGTAATATTTTCATAATAAAACATAGCAGTCGCCATTGCTGGTAGTCTGGTAAAGATTTGAATGTGATGTACATCCTAAGTAATAAGACATCCTTTGCATGGCAGTTTGATCCATTCCTGGTTTAACTATGAGTTTAATAAGACACACCACAGCTTGTTACCTATACATTGTGGCTAAGCAAGCTCCTAGTAAAACCTGGAAAGGGTGAAACCGCTATAGAATAAGAGTCTTATTTCCATCCCTGCTATATACTGGTATCATAATGGTATTTGTCAGCGTGTGGCGCAGTGCTTCAGCATGCTGAGTGGGGGCACTGTGCTGGCTAAGGAAAAAGCCTGTCTGAAGTTTCACTGGCACAATGCTTCAGAGTGTGGGGAGAATGGAGCCTGCATGCCTGCAGCAGCCTTGTACTGTATAAATCTCCTCAGCAGTCTGGCAGAGTGAGTAAACATGCTCCCCAAGGCTGAGTGGATTCCTGAGTGGCTCTGGGATGACAGGGTCACTGCTGCTCAGAGCCGGTCCTTCATTAACAACACAGCCTGTACTCTCACCACCCCAGATCCCTTCACACTGCTTACAGCAACCACTGCAGCCATGGAGACTGGCCTCCAACACAGGGAGGGGAATATCAAAACCTGTTCAAACATTCAGAACTGGAACTCCCTTTCTTCACAGCCAAGGTCTTCCAGCAGTCTAACAGTGCGCTTGTATGTCTCAGACACTATTACAAAGAAGCTTACTTTCACTTTCTGTATGACACTTACATACCATCACAACATCAACATCCTACTGCGGTTGCGATTTACAAGATCTTAAATTTCTTGGTTGATTGTTAATGGCAAGTGGGTGATCAGCTGTTATAATCTCTGTCTCTTATATACAAGTCCCTCCTGTCACTCACCTGCACCAGGAATATAATTAGGAAGTAGAAATTGGCGATTCTTCTGAACTGTTCAAAGAGGTTCTTGGGAAGGAAGTTCCACACGGTATACTATGGAAGGCAAGAAGAGATTCAAATTAGCATGAATATCAAACTGAAGGAAAAATGGTTTTGGTGAGAGCCTGGCAAAAAAAAAAACATATTATGGGAACACACACACACACACTGGGTTATAACTACAGTATGATGACTGGTATGTACCACAGTACTGAGTGCTGAGTGCTGCAGGTTTACTACGATCTTAAAGACAGAAGCATGAGACGAGATGAATGCTGGCCATTCTGAGTCATAAAGCCCCCATCACTCCCTCAATGAAGATTGAGAAGACTAATTGGCACATAGACACACACACACACACAACACATGCACCTATTCACACAATGATGCCAGCACGATTACTTTCAATATGTGCTAATAGAGGAATCAATAGAGACTGTTTAGTTTGATTTCATTCCTCTCAATGAAAGCACTTTAGCTTGTTCACGTCAAATGTATGCCACAAACGTCGTGTTTGGCGGGAGGACAGATGTTCTAATTAAAAACAGTCACGGTCCTGAAAGAACTTTTTCACAGACGGCAGGCCAGAAACACGCAGCTTCAAAAGACCACAGCTATGGGTTTGTTTGTTTTTTCGTCGTTTGCTATCTCTTTAAAATGTGTTGAAATATATTTTGGAAACAGTAACAGAGTGGATTCAAAAGAGGAACAATTTAATAAAAAATAAACACATTTATTATTTTAAAAAGAAGGATTCGTCTCACTATGATGTCAGAATCGGTGCAATATTACTGTCAGTAGTCCCAGGTGATAGAACATGGTAAAAAAAACACAGCAGTGGCTTTACTATCCTACTAATATTATTAATCACATTAGTACAAGCTTGTGTAACTAGAGTTGCGGTTGGTCAGGGAGGCATTAATAACACACACTAGCACTGTCCTGCAGTGGAAAGAAAACCGCGTCACAGTCAAAATAATGTAAAGGATTATGCAGTACATGAATCTCTCTGCAAACCTATTCAGAATTTAGGAAATATGTGCTGACATTTTTTCATTTGGCATTTATTAAATGGGAATCAGAGTTACAGTGCACTTTAAATATACTGTTTATGTGTATTGTAAAGGGTAGGGTCTGGCATTTAAATATCTACGTGTTTTCAAATAAAATACACGTCTTTTTGCCTTGTGAAACAGTATGTTTAACTTGTTTACAGTATTGATAAGTGGCTTAAGTTTTTCCAGTGTGGCTAAAAAATGTTAAAATGCATAGGCAATAAAAGGACTGGCTCTCAGTAATTAGTGCTGTTTACACAGGAGCACCGGTCACCATTGATCAGGCT
Organism: Acipenser ruthenus; assembly: GCF_902713425.1. Lineage (NCBI taxonomy): Eukaryota > Metazoa > Chordata > Actinopteri > Acipenseriformes > Acipenseridae > Acipenser > Acipenser ruthenus. The sequence goes on along the minus strand of NC_081214.1, from coordinate 22,978,589 downwards.
CAGCCTCAATAAATCCAGGATGCTCCCGCCTCACTTCCACAGCAGCCTCATTCATCAGCGCAGCGATGGAGAAAAACACAAACTCAGCCGTTACAAAGTTAATTACTTAGTCAGGCATCGTGAAAATAGCACTTCTGCAAACGTCTACATTTAAACTGATCAGTGCCCTGACCTTCAAGTAGACAATCAGTGGCTGGAGATATGAGACTGGGAGGCAGTGTGGCTCTCGTGGCTACTCAGGAGCTGGGAGCCAGTGTAGGGACTAGGGGAGGATGGGAGGTTACTAACCTTGGAGGAAATGATCCTGTTGTCACAGAATTTGAGAGGGAGGTATGTGTTTGTGCCGGGACAGCGCCGGTGTCCAACGTAGATGGTCCTGCTGTCCACTCTATTTTCGTCCCCTCCACACTGCAGAGTCAACACAACATTATTTAATGGTCAGCAACTGGCATGTACAGTACAGTATGTCTCAGCAGTACTGGGACTACATACTATTGTATTTATCCCTACTAAATACAATAAAGGGGACAAAAAAAGAACAAAGGGTGTCCTTGTAGAATACAAAAAATAATTACTGATACAAAAAAATAGTGTGTGCATGCGTGCGGGCAGGCGGGCAGGTACAACACAATAACTGCCAACCAGTATCTGCACCCTTGCTTGTTGGTTCCTGGCATTTGTACTCATGCATAGATCAAGATCATTGAATGCACTGTGAAATACATTCAATGTGCAAGCAAATTAGTTTTTTCCTTCAATGCAAATTCTGCTTCCCTATTGTAAAGGAGACAAGCCACGGTTACCTTGAGAACTCCACACAGAGTATTGCGAGTATTACTGGATTTCTGAAGTGACCATCCCCCTCCCCCCGTGTCAATGCCACGGGTGACCCACCACTGACTCATGATCAGAGGGTGCAGAGCACACTGCGCTGATCCACGGAGCCTAGCGCCACATTCTGGTCACAGCAGCTGCTTTTCATCAGGGTCAATTTACTCCAAGTTCAAAGGTTTGTTTTAATCTCTTGGAAAAGCTCCAGAGCACTTCCTGTAAATGTTAAAACACTGGGAACTACAGTAGATGGGAATTTTCCAAGCCTTGGCTGTTGCTATTCGCTTGCCGGAAAATACATTCTTTTTTTTTCAAAAAGGATTGTATGCTGTTCTGTGCCGCTATGCTCTCCAGCTGGTGTTTATTATCAGTTTGCAGGTTTGTAACTCATTTGCTAGAGAGGCAGCTCCATAAGAGCAGGGCCTGGTGCCAACATTGTATAGGTAGAACAAACAGAGCGCGCCCAAGCATTCAGTACAGTATTACTACACAGGAGGGTGCAGGGTTCTCAGGCATGGCAGCCCAGCACCAACTGCATTACAGAAAGATCACCAAGAAGAGAAGCAGTGCTTGCTATGGCAGTATATTATTACAGCATCCACATAGCCAGGTAAACCTTAGAGAGGCAGCTTGGCATGTCTCGTGCACACTAATGTAGAGTGATGATGCACTTACTTTATGACAAGCCCGAAAGCACAATCAATTGTTTCAACGTTCCTATCTTCTATTTTCATCTTCAGGCAGCTCTTTGACATTGCTACTGTAGGAGCCAGAGCTACAGCAGAAACAGCCGCTGCTTCAGCGCGTAAACCGGGTAAATCGGCATACCGCACCCCGCTCAATCGCACGGCTTGGCACCAGTTTATTGCATGCTTTCACAGTTTAACAGCCTACTGCATACAGTACCATGCACTTGCCCCTGAGGTAAGCCCCACATTACAATGAATAGTGTTCTGAACATTACTTTGGTTCTTCCTGTTAAAATATTAAATTGAGCATTAAAACTACAGTACAATGAAGACTCCTACTGCCTGGAATGCTTTCTTAGACATCAAAAGTAGGCTAATAAGCTTAACACTGCAAACCCTCTTGCACACACACGAGTCCTGTTCTCTTATTACTGTATTAGCAGGCATGCAGGCAGGCACTGTGCTCAACACAGCCCAGCTTAGCTCTACGCACTGCAGTAGATCCCCATTGCCCACTAACAGTAACAAAGAGCTTTGACGACGGCACCAACTATTGAAACTGCAATAAAAAAAGCCCCCAACGCTACAGACCGCCCCCCCCAACACTCTGTCCCGTCCAGGAAATGCACAAACAAGCCTCTTGCTTGTGCACAAACTGTAGAGCCAAGACTGAAAGAGAAAGTCGTCATGCCTGTCATAACTGCAACAGTAATACTGCAGTGAATCACAGCCTTTGCCAAAGTTAACGGTACAGCGCCGTACTGACGCAATGCAACAGTACAATCTCCATTTATATTGCCTTTTTAAAAAGGGACTACTTTTAGAAATACAAAATGTACAGTTTTTTTTTTTTCTGCAGTAGTGTATAGTATACCATTTGCATTCATTATTTTGCAAGTGCAAGAGTTAATGTGCATTATAGTTTTTTTTTTGTTTGTTTCTAACATTGAAACTGGCTTCAAGGCAACGGTAGCAAACTTTACCCTCTCTTCAGATGGGACGGGCGGACGTCACTCCTCTCCGGATTTCTTATCTCTGATTATTTGCAATGCTGCTTGACTGGAGAGTCGAGAGCCAGGAAACCCTTTCCATCAAGGTTACAGAACACATGATGTACTGCACATGACCGCAGAAGATCATCTTCTACTGAATTTTATCTTTAAAATTAATCATCTACACGTTCACAAACCCTGCACCCTGTCAGGGGACAGCCAGCACGCATACTTTCTAATCACCCACCGAAAATATTTACGCATCACATTATGCAGGTCATGATTACATGTGATGGTCCTGGCGGGCTACTTTGTGTGATGTGCAATAAGATTTAACTGATCATTATTGATGGGCTATTTCATTAAAAGACTACACTTCACCATTATTGGGAGTATACAGTATACAGTTTTATCATTCAATAACAATAGTGGACTTCAAGAGACTACAGCAGTGTTTTTTGTAAGCATCATATATTATTAAAATACATCTCTATTTTTGTTTTTCTTCCCCCACACGTGGTTCCTCTGCAGACAGGAAGGTGATGTCAGACCCCCCCTTGCACCAATCATGAATGATCCATTCTAAAGTAAAATCTAGTCCTTATTTGGTCAGGAAATGACTTTATGATGCAACAATCAAGCTCAGAGGCTGCTGCGCTTTACAAGCGTCTCATGTCGAAGCAGCCTGGTATTCTTTCAACGGGAGTTTTCTGCTCCACAGCTCAGGTCAGAGAGGCTAATCCCAGATAAACGGAGTGACACTACAGGCACCTTATCAGACATTTCAACGGCGTGTGGAGATATCTTCATGAGTGCCAGTTGCTTCCAAATATTCCCTATACAATACAACGTGTTCTGCATACAGCCGCGGTACAACACTGCTGAAGACAACAGGGCTCGTAATCATACCTCTCCATCAGCAGTCGTGCAGGTCACAAACGCTCCGGATTTAAGGGGCTGGAGGGGTGGTCTAGCGTCTAGACAAAGCAAGTGTACAGTTTAACTGGCGATAACAAGGGGGCCACCTTGGGGCTGCTGTATTATAAGGGCCACTGGTATATGGGGTGTTTCACACCTGGCATTGTCTTAAAGCACTTATGCATACAATAGCTTTGCATACAATGCTATAAGAGTCTGCCACCTCAATGGTTAACAATGCAACAGTGAAATAATTGAGTTTAGTTCAACAACAGACATCTAGTGCTTCCTCTCAGCAATTTAATCTGCATGGACTGAAAACCATAATACAGTATTTATGATCCAATATATAGTATTTATGATCCAATAAACCATCTGTGAAAGTGATACACAGACTAGCAAGGAAGTACTGTACAATGTTGAAATAGATCATGAGAAACTGCCAGGTGGATATTAGTCTCATTAGAAACTGACCTCAGCCGAGTCAGAAGGATATATTTAAAATTAAAACGTGTACCAATAATTAAGATTTAGCCCTAAACACTGGACACACTGCCTCCCAGTCCCTCAGCTCTAACCACCATGTCACACTGCCTCCCAGTCCCTCAGCCCTAACCACTGTCACACTGCCTCCCAGTCCCTCAGCCCTAACCACTGGACACACTGCCTCCCAGTCCCTCAGCTCTAACCACCATTTCACACTGCCTCCCAGTCCCTCAGCCCTAACCACTGGACACACTGCCTCCCAGTCCCTCAGCCCTAACCACCATGTCACGCTGCCTCCCAGTCCCTCAACTCTAACCACCATGTCACACTGCCTCCCAGTCCCTCAGCCCTAACCACTGGACACACTGCCTCCCAGTCCCTCAGCCCTAACCACCATGTCACACTGCCTCCCAGTCCCTCAGCCCTAACCACCATGTCACACTGCCTCCCAGTCCCTCAGCCCTAACCACCATGTCACACTCCTTTCTAGTCACTCAGCTTTAACCACGAAGGTAGTTGGTTCTGATGAACTCTCTCTCTGAAGTTCAGTGCAGGAACTCAGAGCTACCATCAACCCTGGTTAAAACATTTTACAAACAGAATTCAATTTGGTGTTCGGTTGGTGCACATTTTTATTTATTTTTCAAAATCGCACTGAACAGAGAGTTTGATCTCTGAACCCAATATAAAGAGAAATGTCTGCCAATTATGAACAAAGAACACACATTCTCAGTTTGCTCTTGAAGTTATTCATTTACCTGGTGAGGGGACAGAGTTTCTGAGAATGTGTATGAGAGGGAGACAGGGAGATGACCCAGGGGGTACTGTGAACACTTGAAGGTCATTCATACGATTCACAAAGACCACCTCGCTGCTACTGTAATCTTATCAGAAAAGGAAACAGACTAACTAAACAGTTCTGCATGGAACCATTTGAAGAGATGAAATCTACCCTGCACTCTAGATGCTTCTGCAACTTATTATTTTAAAAACAAAGCACACAGAACAAAAACACAGGCGACAATCAGAGAATGCAGTTAAATGTTTTAAAAAAAACGAAACACACACACTGTCCTGGCACTTCCTCCTCACACCCCTGTTCCCATGATGATCCAGCTGTTCCAGCACGACACCAAACCTGTCATTTGCACCCACTGTCAATCTGTTTCCATTTAAAAAGCACAGCCAATTCTCCACCACCCTAGCCAGCCTCAAACAGGAGACACATCTACATCCTTTCATGCATAATGGCGTGCAGCCTGCATTGGCACTGCTTGTGCTACTGTACATGCTCTGTAAATTAAGAGGACTTCTGACTCTAGCGCTGCCAATTTTCATGAGCACCAAAATGAATCACACACACACACACACACACACACAACAAAACAATGTGTTTTAATTACAGGGTGGCGGTTTAACTTGGTGTCGACAGGTTAACTCAGCTGGTGTTGTTTGTTTATAATAAGACTGAAGTGAGGTGAAGATCTCACTGCACCACAGCAGCCCCAAGCTCACTAATACCTACATACATTTCCTACAGCAGCACAGTGCTCTCTGTACTCTGAACACAGCGTGTGCTTTTTTACAATCTCCGGCCACTGCCTTTTAAAACATTTTTTTTTTTTTTTACAGGAGATTTAAATGAATGCCAACTCCTTCTTGACTGGTTCCTTTGCCAAATCAAATGACCTGTTAAAGCAGATGGCATCTTACTGCAGGCGGTGTTCAGGCCAGGTGTTTCCAAGTGAATGTCCCTGCAGGGCAGCGTGATTATAAAGCACAGGCGGGTCTGAGACACAAGGACCGACAGCACTGGAGACTGCTGCCCTCCTATGTCCACAATCACAGCCACCATTAGAACTGTCTGCCCTTCAAGAACCATGCACACTCTAGGAGGCAAGCTCTTTATTTTGCAGGCCACGTCAACGTATTTGCCTTTTTTCTGCCTGCAAAATGGCCTACAGCCTAATTGCCTGGCAGTAATTTCAGGGACCGAATAAGACCTTCAGATTTATTTCACTGGGGACTTAAGCACAATGTTGAACCCAGTTCCAGGTGTGGAAATAAGACTCCTACTGCATAGCAGTTTCACTCATTCCAGGTTTTGCTACAAGCTTGATTAGCCACGGTGTATAGGTAACAAGCTCAGGTGTGTCTCATTCACAGTAAAACCAGGAATGGAGCAAACTGCTTTGCAGTGGGAGTCTTATTTCCATCCATGAGGTCATACTGTAAAACCAGCAAGCAACCAAGTATAATGTTGTTCCAGTTTCTAACAATCCAGCATTCATACACGAGGAAGCAGAACGAGTTGAAACACTTCTCTAAATTTAGAAGAACTGAGAGAAATGAGTGATGAAGATAACATGTCAACACTTCCCCGTGGTTTGAAACCCTGCACTATTTCCAGCAGCGCTAGAAAACATTACATATAAATAAACCAATAACACGCCACTGCAAGATGGATGGATGTCTTCCACTGCCAGTGTTTAGAGACGACCCTGGGAACAGTTTCAACACCACTCCAGGAGCTGCTTCGCTAACCTGCAAAACCACTTCATTAATGTTCCCAATGACCCTGTATCAGCCCTACTGTACCTGCTTGTTCAAGCGGAGAAATCGCTACTCAAATCAATACGCTCAATCAACCTCACTCAAACTCCACTATTAACAATTTCAGGAGATCAGGTCATGCGGTCATAAAGGCACTCTTCACATTGAGAACTCTGACACACAGTACGGGACGGGACACGGTATGAGGTGACTCAGATGTTACAAGAAGTGGCCTTAAAATGGCTCGGAAAACATTTTTTTCAAGAATAGCTATTGCTTTGTAGTGACTCCTGATTTAACTCCGGACAACACAAAAAGGCAGGGGAATCAACCACAGCGCACACACTGTGATGAGAAGGAATTTTTATTTGTTCTTTTTAGAAAAATAAACTTTACACTAAAGCAAGAGCTTTGCAAATCTGTCCCATGAACTTGAAAATCAGGGCAATGCTGCTCTGCTTTATTGAACATTAAAACATGTTTTACCAGGATAATCTCGGCGAGATACAGCAGCATCTCATTTCAGAGTCCTTGTGTACCCTGCAGACAGACAGGTCTCATTCACACAGTTACAATAGCTGCTGGCACACAACAATACTTTCAACAGGTTATCACCAGGCAGCACGCTGCTGACAGTGTGTGAAGGAACTGACTGAGATATAGCTGTGGATAACGAATCGGTTCCACAGCATCAGAAACTCCAGCACTGACCTGAAAATGCTTAGAAAAGACAAAGGATGTCTATTAGGGTTCTGTAACCTTGGTAAAAACTCCCACTGGAATTGCAACGGTTAAGAAAGCTGGGATGTTGAATCTGTCAGGATTATGCCTATTTGGTTCTGGTATCGTGTTCAGGATATCCATCTGAAACCTTTATATTCCTGTTGCATGAAATGTTATTTCTCATATCAGCAAGTGGACAGTAGGTGGGTCAGTACAATACTAATACAGGGTTCACGCTCTGACCTACAAAAACAGCTTTTTCGTGTTTCCCCCACAAACATTTGCATCAGGATGTGGTTTACGTTGAGTCACTGAAGAATGGTGCAAGGCACACATCTCCCACCAATTTTGAGTCAAGGGAAGAGCAAAACTATCAATGAAAATAAGTATCACACTAAAGTGCTCAACTGGTTTTCAGGTCAGCTGAGACAGTTCTATAGGGAGCAAGTGCAGGCCAGTCCTGTGTGAGCACACAGCTGTCAAGCAAGTTCCAGAACAGCAATGAAAACACTCCTCCTTCGCAGAGAGAGGCTCGGAGGGGAAATAAACCGGTTACCCTGGTTTAGCTTGGTAATGCCACCAGTCAAAACACACTCCACGATGCAAAACTAACCACCACACAGACACACAATGGGTTCACATGGAGGTGATTACAGTGTTTTGTTTCGAGATACTCCCAAGGACAAAAAGAAAAGGTAAACATGTCTGCTCTGAGGAATGTGTGTTCTTATGGAAGCAAGAGACGCTTTTCTTTATTTTTTTTTTGGTCATATCAGCATCAGTTAACGGCATTCTGGTTACTTCTAGTCTGGTGCTTTGTTCCAACAGGGCAGCAGTGTGGAGTAGTGGTTAGGGCTCTGGACTCTTGACCGGAGGGTCGTGGGTTCAATCCCCGGTGGGGACACTGCTGCTGTACCCTTGAGCAAGGTACTTTACCTAGATTGCTCCAGTAAAAACCCAACTGTTTAAATGGGTAATTGTATATAAAAAATAATGTGATATCTTGTAACAATTGTAAGTCGCCCTGGATAAGGGCGTCTGCTAAGAAATAAATAATAATAATAACAGGATCTGAATGAGTGTCTCTAAAACGACAGCAGAAGTGAAGGGACACTGCTACTGTAGCTGGTTTGATGCGCTCTTCATTGAAACTCATGAGTAAACAGATGTGCTATACTCACTGCAGTTTAATTTCACTAAACATTTAGCTTCACCCACAGAACTGTAATGTGGAACGCTGTTGTAGCAGCTCCTACTGCAAATAATTACTTTACACTGGAGTGAATGTCAGCTCCACTGCCAGAGCAAGATTCCAGTCAAATACCAGTGAGAGGCTGGCACACCTGTGTACCTGCAGGGGATCCCCAACACCTGGCTGGGGCTCCTGTCGTTTGGTGTTGTGAAGAACTCTGGCTGGTTCACACAAGTTTAGATTTATGTTCCAACCCAACACTTAAAGGTGCTTCTCACAGATGGTTCAGAGTCCTTCTCTTAAAATCAGCAGATCAGCTGCAGTTGTAATTATGCTAATTTGCATACAAAGATATTTCTTAACCAAAAAGCGTACAATGATCACAGCAATCAGGATACCTTTGTGTGGCTTTGTCTGGGAGTGTTGTCATCTCTATTAAAACATAAGGGCTCTTAAAAGACACTGCAAATGTTTGTGTGTGTCTATATATATATATATATATATATATATATATATAGATAGATAGATATATATAGCAGCTACATAGTGTGCAGTGTGGTGTTTGTTTAACCCTGTCTGGCCGGCAGCTCTGCAGCATCAGAGCTCCAGGGAATCAAGCACGGTGCCAGGAAGGATGCAGAGGATTAATTCTCAACACGTCTTTCCAGGATTCAGTGGACAGGGTCAGCCCTCTCTCCTGCAGCCTACCTGAACACCATACAACTGGAACAAAGTGAATATGGGGCCCAATGTATAGTATGTGTCAAAATACTAATAAAGTGGAGAACTTAATAAAAAATTCTGTGGGTGATTTTTTTTTTTTTTGAGAACGCTGTTATGACCTTCCCTGCTAACTTATCCAGTATATACCATGTGATATATTTAGTAGCCTTTGTCCGAATCAGATTCAATTACATTTCAGAGTTTGCAGACAGCGAGGGGCTGATCTGTTGAAGTAAGCACTTCTGTCCGGCGTCCGCTGCGGGACAAGACAAATGGCAGTAAAACTGAGCGCTGCTCTGATCAATAATCTCCTCTCCTGATGAAACGCTGGGTATAAATCAAGCAGCACTGGGGCTGCTGGGCTGTCGTGTCAGGGGCTCTGCAGGGCTGGGGCTTTCATCCCACTGTATGTTTATAGCTGTTCTCCTGCTCAGACACAGAGAGGTTACTCATCCAAGGTGCTCAGCGCCAGCACTAGAGAGACCTTACAATATAGCAGGCTTCTCACAAGGAGAACCAACCCAAGCGCTCTCACACAGCTGTCCCTTAACTCCATCTCAGTCACTGGCTCACACGCTCGCTCACTTGATCACAGTGGGGATATCAGTCATGTCCCTCCTGTCTCAGCAGTATAAACCTTGACGAAATTCAGGTCAACTGCCTCAGCTCTTGCGCTGATGGGATTGAGAGCAGTAAAACCGTTTTAGAAAGTTAGTAACAGAGTCCCACAGCTCTCCTGTTGAGGAGCTCAGCCACTGCTCCCCAGCAGAATATACTGAAGCCAAGTTTCTGCTACAGGAGCGCTGGAAGAGATGCAAACTGAATGATTCATATTGACTTTACAACAACTGTTTTGCATGCAGACTGATATCTGTTGAAATATCCCAACAGCATGGTAAACCAGCCTTTAACCTGCAGGGTCACACACACACAGCGGAGCACAGCTCTGAAATGAATGCGCTGCCGAACGAACAGAGCTTGGTTTAATAAGCCAGAGAAAAAACGGAAACCACTTCAGCAAGGGTTGTGGTTCTAAAAATAAAACACAAAAAACATTAGAATTCATTCCTGCTTACTGTAGCTTGCTGTTGTGAAAACCACTGAATCACACACAATCGATCTAACGCACACACCAGCACCCACACGTTTTCTTAGAGTCTGATAGGGATTTCAAGAAGGAAACCTTTTTATAAATGTAAAGTAAATGGAGTGACTACAGTGTTCGTGTTTCAATGCCTGTCCCTTGTTCAAATAAAAATCTGAATATTTGTTGATGCAGGGAGGGAATGCATGAATGGATGAAAGTCATAATTTTTTGTTTCTGTTATCAGGATTCGTTGGCTTGTATGAAATGTGAAATGCAAGATACACATATCCGCCCTCTCCTGCAAAAAACAACTACATTTTGAATTCTTAGCTTTTGCTTACCAATAAAGTTACAGCGCAGTCCGCTCTGAAGATGAACTACAATACAAGGGGGAGAGGACTGCAGTGAATTGCACAGCATCCCCCCAGGACATGCATGACCAAGGGCATGTGGATCAAAACATCACAAACAGCTGTGGAGTGAGCAGCAACATGTCCTGGAGATAGAGGCAGCTCTGAAAAGCATACGGGTTTCTCAGGGTGTTTACCAGCACTTAGATCAGCTAGTATTGGATTCTGGTCTTTGCATATTGTCACATGACAAAATGCTTCCTAGTCAAAAATTCTGGTTTCAAATTGCTGCGATACAAACTCAGACAGGTGTTTAGAATATTGTCAGACATGCAAACTACTGTAGAACAGGCCTGTGTTATTGCAGCACAGTAACTCATAATAACAGCCCACCTGACACAAATAATGAGTTATCTGGAGATTTATTTTATTGACATTTTATCATCCTATCCGTTCCTTCAAGCAGTAGCAATATTCATTATATTATTTTCTAATTAAAAATAGGCAACAAAATCCATCCCTCTTTTTTTACAGGTACAGAGAGAGCAGGAATTTCTGATACCCTGCATTGTATAACAGCAAACCTGGACTTCCGCAGGGACACAATGTGCATGTCCAGAATGGGAGAGGCACTGTAGCAGACAATTGTGTGTACCTGCAACCCTGTGGTTACTGATTATTGCCTTAGTAACTCCTGCCTTGCCTCCTGCTCTGGCACTGCCTGGCTCACAGCCCTGGCAGCTCATCGGAATGATAATAATGCCCTGCATTGGCTCCCTAACGTGAGCTATGATTTATAGAATCCATGATGCCACAGGCATTGCAGCATCTCAGAGTAGCTGACCGGGCAGAAAAAAAATTAAATTACAGCTGTATTACACTCTGAACTGTATATAGCAGTGCTGTTAAAACATGGGGAAAGCATACAAGCAGCTTCATAATTGGTTTTGTTCAGTTCTAGCGCCATAGATGCGATCATTAATAATCTAAAGGGAAGGCAAGCTGTCTAATGATGTAGACTACATTTCTAGTGCTTTCAGCAAGCTATTGAATAAGGGGCAACAAAGCAAGTCTGTAAAAATGCAGAGGAATTAAGCCCAACATTCCAGACTAGAAATTCTAAATAGTAATCCGAGTGAAGAATTGAAGTCCAATGGGTACCCTGATACTGGATGCAGAAACACACACAATATTCCTATGTCTTTCTTATGTGTTTAAAACCATAATTTTTCCATTACACACTACCCGAACCAGATTTTCACTTGTCACTTTTTCCATTGTATTAAAAGACTTGTTTTAAAGGAACCAGTTTCTCCAACTTTTGTTCAAGAGCTTGCCGAGAGCATTTTTTAAAATCACATTTCAGTATCCGCCTGTGGTAGAATACCTACTATAAAAAAAATGTGAAGTGTTTTCATTACTGGTTAAAATAAATCACATGACAGTTCAAATATGGTTATCCAAATCCAAAATGGCTCTCAGCCTTGGTGATGGGGTCCTGAACTGGAAACACGCATGTAGGCTCCTGGTTTCTTACTGGTCAGGACTCAGACAGTTAATGAAATAAAAGGATTAAAAGAACTTTTTTTTTTTGTTCCAGTGGTACAATAGAAAATAAAACTGCAGGGAGGAGTTGAAAAACTATTCTGCCAGAACCGCTGTTTGAGTTCCTGAAGACAATCAGGCACACTTCTCAGCTGCTGCTACAGTATGTAAGTGTAGAACAATATTAATAGGAGATCAAATAACTTCAGTACGAGCTGCTGTGACAGGCGCCCTGTTAGCAGCGTGCTGAGGATTGTTTACAGATTACTGGCGTGCCCAAGTCTACCACCCATAGCACAGCAATACGCGATTACTATCAAGTCTGTTCTTTGAGAGCATCAAACGACCCCACACAGGCACACGACGTGATCGTTCAGGGTAAATGCATATCCCATGTACTTTAAACTAAACCCTATACATTGTGCATGCATAGAGACATGAACTAACCCGTAACGCCACGGGAGCAGTGAAGTATCTGTTCTGTACTCTCTGTGCGGTACTACGTGGCTGCTGCAGCAGGAACTAACTAAATTAGTCTGTGGAATTGTGCAGTAAAATAAACGCCAGCACTGGGTAGCACACCTATTACTGTGGTTTGTTAGGGCAATAAATTATGATTTGGAAACACTCATCAGAAAAACGGCAAGCAGAAGTACTGTAGCGGCAATAAAATTGCGGTACAGCCAAGTGTGCTGTGTTACGACTTGACTGCCAAGCATGATGAACCTAGCATACTGACAGGGATGCACATTCTGTACATAAAATAAAACAAAAAAAAAACTAGAGATATTATATATATCTCTGACAGAAACGCAATACGCTCTCTGAAATAAAGACGCCTTCTATTATCAGACTATTAAACTACATTGTTACTGATGTGGACATGGCTGTGGAGTGATTTGATACATACCCTGTTTAACATTTAAATAATAATAATAATAATAATAATAATAATAATAATAATAATAATAATAATAAATCGGGTCGAGCACTGTACACTAAGTGAATGTCTTCCGATGGTTTCTGGCCCGATTTCTGACACATGTTGCGATATATACCACGGTATTTTATTACTGATAATACACATTGTATTACAATACCATCACAATTTTGATACAAATACAGCAAAGAGACGTACAGACAGTAGGACAATACATACCCAGCGGTTGAAGCACCGACGAAACATCTTGCAATTGTTCTTCAGGGATAGATTTTATGAATGCTTCTGATCTGCGGCACTGCCTTTGTCTCCTGTGGTATTCAGTGTTATTGATTGTAAATGTTTGTTCTCGTTATATCTTCTTCAGTTCGACAGCACAGGACTGTGGCGGTCGTGTTACAATACTTCAATGTGTCCTTCAATCCCCGACACAGTCATTCTTATTGTAGTACTGTTAATAATATATCATGCAGTGTGATAATATATTCTCTGCGCTGCGGACATACACAGCTTCCTCTGCCAGAGGATTCTTACTCTCTGATCCGCGGCATCTTAATGCTGAGGTCTTAGCATTTTGTCTGAACCGTCTCTTCACACAGGAGCCAGCAATGTTAGTTACACGTCTGACGCCACCATCCCAGCCAAAGGAATACAAAAGTACAGTAAAAAACAAATCTCAAGTCCAGGTTTAAACCACACCCGCCGCCGCCTCCTCCTCCCCTCAGTCTCTGTCAGCCTCACCGTCCGTCGTCGAACTCGCTTCCACTTTCGCGAGCTCCTCCCCTCGGCGGGTGCGCTTACAACTCGCGGGGCTCACTGGGAAATGTAGTTCTTTTTTTTAAGACGATTCCGCAAAACAATTGCCATGCTGGCATGCCAGTGGGGTACGACATGAGACTGTCCAAAGCATGGCTCATTGAGCACACGTTATGGCTGTTTTGAAGTATCCAAAATAGAAAAGACTGCAAGGACAAGCTGTAGTCCTGCGTAGAAACTGGCACAGTCAAAATGCAGCACATCGACGCTCTGTTTTAAAAACGTATTGTGCAACGAGTTCCCACTATTTCAGTTTGTCTTTTTTAAACTAGATATACTTCCCAACGTTTGGTGTGTTTACCACACCTTTGTCAAGGGGAATTGTGTTTTAAAACAAACAATGGAGGCACGTGTAGGCTTTTGATGCCATGGTAACTGCATCCATTTATTTCTTGTGATGATATCACTACATAGTTAATTATTTAAACTTTAAACCTTCAGGCATCGTGGTATTAAGTCTATTTATTCATGTATTTTCCTGTATTCTTCTGTATTGTACATCGTCTCATTTCGTTTCTTCTGAAACTACACATTTTAGGTCATTCATGTAATGTTTGTTTTTTGTAAAGTGTTGAACGATTGTTCCATTTCCTTTTTGTTTGATAGATGATTCTGTGTTATTTTATTAGTACTATATATCATCTGCCTCTTCAGCATATTTTATTTTGGCAAAATATACCTTAAACAAGACTGCTAGTTTTGCATGACGGGTTTCTTAACAAGACTGAATATTTATTTTCTCTATTTGCCATTTCACTTTCATCTTTACAAATATATTTGCATATTTCCTTTGCTGTCACGTGGTTTAATGTCCGGTAGCGTGTCTGTGATCCATTTGTAATGGCTCTTTTAAAGGTTGGACAGCTCGGCGGTACTAGTTATTAAAGTGTATTAGCTGAGAACAAGCAACCAAAACAATATATTCAATGAAAGAGAATAATGTTTATCAAGTTCTTACATAATATAACTCGACTTTGATCCAGGCCCACCCACATGAAAACACACTGAAGTACCGCAGATGCAGTCCAGTGTATCTCGGTTCAGGATCCTTTACTGTTTCGCTTACACTGCCATCTTGTGTCATTACACGGTGCTTACACACATTCCTATTCCTCTGATATTAATCAGAAATTCATCCAGCTTTCAATAAAACGCAAGGCATTATAAATATAATATTCTGAAACAAGCAATGCCAAAATGCAGGGAAGTCGAGGTCACTTTCTTAATTAAAAAATGCACCATTAAACAAACTGGCGGGCAAATTATTAATATAATAAACCAGTTTAATCTAACACGTTGTGAATGATGTTAATATTTGTACAAAACCGAATTAAAACAGTTAAAATCAGGATTCGTTTCACAAATTGTGCTTTACAGCAAAGCATAGAAACAAGCATTACCATGTGAATGTGTTGTGGTAAACTTTTAAAATGCTAACTGTTTTTCATACTATACCCCCCTCCCCCTCCCAGTATCAATGTAATGGGAGTGTTTACGTCACGATTCCCGGTTCAAATCCCAGCTGACACTGCCTCACTGTGTGTGGCCCTGAGTAAGTCTCTTAACCTCCTTGTGCTCCGTCTTTCAGATAAGACGGAAAACCAAGCACCTACTGTATGTGACTCTGCAGCAGAAGTTGTTGATGCATAGTTGCTTTACATAAGTGTCTGCTAAATGACTAATTAATAATAATAATAATAATAATAATAATAATAATAATGTTTCCTTTTAGTCCTGTGCACTCATCACCTCAGACACATTATACCAACACGAAATCCCAGGCACGACATATTTATTTCTGTATATTTTATTGCTGGCATGATAGCAAACAGATTCTTTCAATACGGCGTTGGAGTTTACTATCATTTAAACATAGATGTTATTCCAGAGGACAGAAGCTTCTGACAGAGGCAGTGATTCACATTGGTGGGCATCCTCCTCAGATGGGGGGAGGGGAGAGCAGGTTCGGTGACACAGTTCATCTATGAGACCCTTGAGAGTTAATTGGTTTCAGTTCTCGGGAGGCATGTCTGAGGGAAGGTCGGTTTCAGTCGCCTCGCTCTCGGGAGGCATGTCTGAGGGAAGGTCAGTTTCAGTCGCCCCGCTCTCGGGAGGCATGTCTGAGGGAAGGTCGGTTTCAGTCACCCCGCTCTCGGGAGGCATGTCTGAGGGAAGGTCGGTTTCAGTCGCATCGCTCTTGGGAGGCATGTCTGAGGGAAGGTCAGTTTCAGTCGCCCCGCTCTCGGGAGGCATGTCTGAGGGAAGGTCGGTTTCAGTCACCCCGCTCTCAGGAGGCATGTCTGAGGGAAGGTCGGTTTCAGTCGCCTCTCTCTCAGGAGGCATGTCTGACGGAAGGTCGGTTTCAGTCGCCTCGCTCTCGGGAGGCATGTCTGAGGGAAGGTCAGTTTCAGTCGCCTCGCTCTCGGGAGGCATGTCTGAGGGAAGATCGGTTTCAGTCGCCTCGCTCTCGGGAGGCATGTCTGAGGGAAGGTCGGTTTCAGTCGCCCTGCTCTCGGGAGGCATGTCTGAGGGAAGGTCGGTTTCAGTCACCCCGCTCTCAGGAGGCATGTCTGAGGGAAGGTCGGTTTCAATCGCCCCGCTCTCGGGAGGCACTTCTGAGGGAAGGTCGGTTTCAGTCGCCCCGCTCTCAGGAGGCATGTCTGAGGGAAGGTCGGTTTCAGTCGCCCTGCTCTCGGGAGGCATGTCTGAGGGAAGGTCGGTTTCAGTCGCCTCGCTCTCTGGAGGCATGTCTGAGGGAAGGTCGGTTTCAGTCGCCTCGCTCTCGGGAGGCATGTCTGAGGGAAGGTCGGTTTCAGTCGCCTCGCTCTCGGGAGGCATGTCTGAGGGAAGGTCGGTTTCAGTTGCCCTGCTCTCGGGAGGCATGTCTGAGGGAAGGTCGGTTTCAGTCACCCCGCTCTCGGGAGGCATGTTTGAGGGAAGGTCGGTTTCAGTTGCCTTGCTCTCAGGAGGCATGTCTGAGGGAAGGTCGGTTTCAATCACCCCGCTTTCGGTTGGCACATTTGAGGGAAGGTCAGTTTCAGCCGCCCAGCTCTCGGGAGACACGTTTGAGGGAAGGTCGGTTTCAGTTGCCTCGCTCTCAGGAGGCATGTTTGAGGGAAGGTTGGTTTCAGTTGCCCTGCTCTCGGGAGGCATGTTTGAGGGAAGGTTGGTTTCAGTCACCTCGCTCTCGGGAGGCACATTTGAGGGAAGGTCAGTTTCAGCCACCCAGCTCTCGGGAGACACGTTTGAGGGAAGGTCAGTTTCAGCCGCCCAGCTCTCGGGAGACACGTTTGAGAGAAGATCGGTGTCAGTGAACCAGACCCTGGAAGTCGATTGCTGCTCGCCGTCAGAGGCCACTTGCCTGGAGGAAGCCCGGGAGTTCGGCTCGCTGTAGATAGTGGAGGAGGCGGAGGCCCTGTCTGAGGGCAGCTGGCCCCCTGGAATGGGTCTGGGGTGAGCTAGAGGTCTATCCTGTTTCTCAAGCTGTTCCAGTGCCGTGGAGGCTCTTCGCTGCTTCCCAATGCGGCCCATAACATACTTTTTGTCCACCCTGTCGTCACCTTCATTTTTAATGACTAGGATTTCAGATAAGCTATTGAAGGATAAAATGAAGAAGAAAAGAAACAAATAGTTGTTCAGTTTTATTTGCAACGGTTTCTATTGTAGTGTTTTAAAAGCTTCAAAAATTGTTTATTAAGCACTTTTAGTAATGTCTAAATAAAATTAAGAATATTCACTACCTATAAACAAATACATATATCTTAGTCTTGTTTGGTATATATTTTGATATATGAAAAAGTGCCGCTAGTAATTTGGAGTTCTAGGAATCACTAGGCTTTATGTAGCACTGCCATATAAGGTCTTCTTAGTATGTGTTTGTGGTGTTTTTAATTTTCGAGGTATGTAATGCAAATATTATCCCAATAAACTGTTTAAATTATGTTTTTTAATGAGAATGTTTAGAATAAAAAAAAAGAAACTGAAATTGGCTGCAACTATGTCCAGGAACCGCGTCATAGCGTAGCAGGGAGGTGTGTGCTGGGTAAGAAGCCCACAGGGGGACAGAGTGACGCATTTCAAGGTTTTTTTCACGACTGCAAGGCTGTCCAGAAGATAACAAAAAAGATAATTGTGGCAGCATGGCGGAGAACAAAGAAATCAATTATTTTAACAATCTGGGCTGACTCTGAAATCCAGAAACAGTTAACGGGTGCTGTGCAGAAAATCCGCGCCTTCGAGAAAATAGCCCAAGTCCCTGGCGAACAAGGATCCAGTCTAACACCACAACAGATCTTGTTTTGTAAAATGAACAGCCGGTGAGCAGCAGTTCATTAAAGACTGGAGTAAACGCGTTGAGAATATGACCTGCTGTGTTCTGTGCTGCTGCTGCCTGTGTGTTTTCCCTTACCGTGAGGCTGAGTCCTTCTTGTCTGTCAGGGTGCAGATGGAGAAGCTGAGGACACCCAGAACCAAGAGGAAAACGAGGAGCACCACACCCAAGACAATGAAGACATTCTCCACCAGCCACTCAAGAGCTGTCAACTTCACACCCTCCTCCTCCTCCTCCATGCGCACTGGGATACCTGGAGCCCACAGAGCATCACAATCAGACAACGGGATCTCAAGATATACCCCTGGGTAACACGTTACATGAAGGGCCTCTCATTACCATGTATTTACATAGTACTTACTTAGTAGATACGTGTGTGCTTACACATAACTACAATGTTATTACGCAAAGTTACATTACATATATCATGCAAAAAGATTTACACATTAAGCACCTATGAGACACTTAATGTTAAGTGTTACCTAGCCTTGCATGGCTCTGTCAGTGAATGAGGTGACAGTTAGGTCTCCTACAGCACCTCAAAGCTTATTTCTCAGCAGTCCCAGCATGCTTTGGGCTCTGAGCTCTGGTGTTTGAGTGAAGGGAGGGTTTGTTGCATACAGTATGCTGCTCCTACCTTCAATGTCCATTTCTTCCATATTTGGCTGAGCTCTAAGCACTACAAAAAGAAATAAAATGCTTGAGGTGTAAAAGGTGGCTTTTATAGTTTTTATATAGAGCTGTAGTGTACTATACAGTGAATACTAATGTTTTTTTTTTATATAGAGGTGTAGTTTACTATACAGTGAATACTAATGTTTTCTTTTAATAGTTTTTTTTATATAATGCCAGAATCTCATCACTCCTTGAAATGAATTACTTGAGTGTAACTGCGACACAACTCTTTCTGAACTGAATTAAAGTGAAACTGAAGGTCTTATATGCTGTACTTCATTAACTTAGCTGCTATCCTCCAGCATCATTGAAATAAAAATACAGGCACTCTCTTACACGGGTAGCCGGTGATGTTAGCTGATATCTGTGCTGGAATTCAAAACAAAAACAAGGGTTTACCACAAACACCTGCTCAATAAAATAACAATAAGATTTGTTTTACGCAAAAACTGAATGAACCTCTTTACACATTTTTTAAAGAGCACAGTATTTTAATACATACAGCTGCAAATGGAGGCTTTTTTGTACACATATTTCCTAATAATCTTTTAACATGACTAAATGTCATATGTTCACTTTATCACTTACTTTTCTTCTTCATGAAGGATTTCTAGTGATTGATGAGTATCCTGATTCACCTGGGAGCTGTTTGCTGTTTTTGAATGCTCTGTAGTGTATTATATCTATAGTCACGTCCGTATCTACAGTATCTCGCTAAGTATCGATCTATATACAAATGGCAGTGTGTTAACATGAGCTTTTTTTCTTGTGTATTCTTCAAGAGAAGTTACTTTAAAGTCCAAGGATGGAAATAAGCCTCTTGTTACATAGCAGCGTGATCCATTCCTGGTTTTACTATGAGTTTAATAGAACACACCTGAGCTTGTTTACCTATACAAGGTGGCTAAGCAAGCTCATAGTAAAACCTGGAATGGGTGAAATGCAGCAGGAGTTTCATTTCCATCCCGGCTGAAAATAAAGCTGTTACCCCACTGAAATACTGCAGGGAAGATGCAGCACTTGACCATGTTATTCACTAAGCAATGCCTTATCTGATTTATTATAAATGCATTAGTTTACCTGTCACTGAGGGCTCTGTGCTCTCTGTCACTTGGGAAGTGGTACTCTCTTCAGTAGTTTCCACAGGCTCTGCGAGAATAAATATGGATTCACATCTCCTGTGTACAGCACATGCACATCTACATCAGCTGTAGAGAGATCGAACGTTGACTTTTTCACATAAGTGTCATTTTGGAATGTGTCCTACATTCACCGCACTCAAATCCAACGACAGAATTGAAACCTGCTTTCTTTGTCAAACGTTATAGAAACAGAATACACCATGAACATGGAGTGCTGTGGTTATTTCACTCGTGATACCTACAGTGTCTGTGTGTGTGTGTGTGTGTGTGTGTGTCTGTCAAATATATATCTCAAATCTAACTATTCTTACCTTGGTTGGGCAGGAGAGGTGGTATATCAACTGCAGTGAATTAAAAAGAGAATGACAGATTCAGATCTTCACCTTGTACTGTCTGCTCCTCCACCCCCTCCTCAATCATGTTGTAACCAATATTACCACAATTATATGGGAATATACAGTCAAGATGCTGTGTTATTTACTAGGAATTGACCCCAGTTCACAAAGCGTTCACTTGTAATCATGAAACACTTAAAGAAGCCATCAAACGTCCAGAACCGTTTCATGGCTTATAAACAGTACTTCAATCATACAGTTAGGACTTTAAAGTCAGTATTACCGAATATGTTCAAATATGCTCTGATATGCATTACTCTACCTTTCTGTGCGGTTTCTTCCTGCAGGGACATCTGGGTCTTTCTCATGCCAGCCTGTACATTGATACTCACCGGCTCTGCAAGGAATGACATGGATTCAGAGCTTCACTCTCTACAGATGCACAGCATCATACTGCCTTCAGGGGGCTTTGTGAAGCACACGAGTCTGCGCCTTTACATGCTACTTCATTCCTAATGGTAACCTTGAAAAAGGCTCAGATGAGGAGGCGTTTTTTACACTAGTCTCTAGGCAATGAATATATAAATGCTATATTCTAGCTTTACTGGTAATCTGTAGATTGACACACTCATATGGAACCTACAGACAGACAGATAGATAGATAGATAGATAGATAGATTATTGTTTCACGACCAGCCCTGAGACTATTGACCTAATGTTATTAGTGCTGAAAGAGTTAAGCAATATTTAAATCACAGGTCATGTTTCAGCATCTGACCCGGGTTTATGACAGACCTTTGGTGTTGAATAAAACAAATACCTTCTTCCGTTCTCGCTTCTTCAGTATCCTCATCATCTGTGAAAAGAGACGAGCATCAGAGAGACCAAGCACACTGCACTTCAACACAGCAGAGACCAAGCACAGTGCACTATAGAGACCAAGCACAGTGCACTATAGAGACCAAGCACAGTGCACTATAGAGACCAAGCACACTGCACTATAGAGACCAAGCACACTGCCCCATAGAGATC
Source organism: Acipenser ruthenus (assembly GCF_902713425.1). NCBI lineage: Eukaryota > Metazoa > Chordata > Actinopteri > Acipenseriformes > Acipenseridae > Acipenser > Acipenser ruthenus. The sequence continues at coordinate 22,957,230 of NC_081214.1, read as the reverse complement.
AAGCACACTGCACTATAGAGACCAAGCACACTGCACTATAGAGACCAAGCACACTGCACTATAGAGACCAAGCACACTGCACTATAGAGACCAAGCACACTGCCCCATAGAGACCAAGCACACTGCACTATAGAGACCAAGCACACTGCACTATATAGACCAAGCACACTGCACTATAGAGACCAAGCACACTGCACTATAGAGACCATGCACGCTGCACTATAGAGACCAAGCACAGTGCACTATAGAGACCAAGCACACTGCACTATAGAGACCAAGCACACTGCACTATAGAGACCATGCATGCTGCACTATAGAGACCAAGCACACTGCACTATAGAGACCAAGCACACTGCACTTTAGAGATCAAGCACACTGCACTATAGAGACCAAGCACAGTGCATTATAGAGACCAAGCACACTGCACTATAGAGACCAAGCACAGTGCACTATAGAGATCAAGCACAGTGCACTATAGAGATCAAGCACAGTGCACTTTAGAGATCAAGCACACTGCACTATAGAGACCAAACACAGTGCACTATAGAGACCAAGCACACTGCACTTTCCAACACAGCAGGCTTCTTTTAGGGCTTGGCAAAGAATCATCACAACGGGCAAAGCTAAGTAATGTAGATTAGAATAGCTGGTGTTTCAGACAGTCTTTTAGAAATTCTTATTTTGCTTGGTTATAGGTGAACTACTGATAAAGCCCAGGTTACTGTCCCTGTTCATGCTCAGTCCCTGTGAAGCCATGTTAAAAGCTTTGCCTGTATTACCATGCTGTTCAAACTAGCCTCCACACTATGGCTCCCCCTTACCTTTTATAATGTCGTCGATTGCCTCTGTCTCTGAATTCTCTAGACTAATAAGCTCTGGTGAGAGACGGGTGGTTTCTGAAGACTCAGACTCCTCAGAACCTGAGGAAACATCTAAACAAAGATAAGACAAGAAAACAGTGAGTAACATGACAAAGAAAAGAGGCTTTGCCACATGAGCATCACAGTGTGTCCAGCTCTTGCTCTCTCAATGCTGCTGATCTGGCTGGTACTAGCAATGACTTGCCCACCTGGTGCAGGAGCTTCAGTAGATGCTGCTTCGATACTTGACACTTGGTCATCTGATTTAGCAGATTCAGAGGATGTGTTGTCTTTTGATTTAATAGTTCTAATGGATGTGTCTTTGCCACTTGATATAGTAGATTCAGAGGATTCTGCTTGGTCACTTGGTTTACTAGATTCAGACGATTCTGCTTGGTCACTTGGTTTAGTAGATTCAGACAATTCTGCTTGGTCACTTGGTTTAGTAGATTCAGACAATTCTGCTTGGTCACTTGGTTTAGTAGATTCAGGTGATTCTGCTTGATCACTTGGTTTAGTAGATTCAGATGATTCTGCTTGGTCACTTGATTCAGTAGATTCAGACGATTCTGCTTGGTCACTTGGTTTAGACAAAGCTTTAAGAGAAATCAGACAGTCAGACACAGGAAGAGGAAACACACGCTCACTGGGTTTACCAGCCCATGTGGCTTCACTTCATTTTCAAAATTGTTTTCTAAAAGGGAAGGAAGAAAAATGGTAAACGTGGGTTGAATTAAACAATAGTACTAACACTAATATGTGCACGATCTGTAAAGAAATATAAAATGAGCTCAATGCACTTTCAGTCACTACAATATTCTAAGCAAGAATCTGGCCAGTTTTTATCTAATTTTATCAAATCTAACTGAAAAACAAAGTGTGGTGTTAATTCAGTTCAGTTTAGTTTCGTTTATTCACTTTGTGCCCGCGGGGGTCAGTGCAGGTACATCTCAATAGTGCAGCACTAATAGAAAGAGAGACCCAAGTAGACCATACTCAGTAAATAACAATACAACAATAAAATAATTCCAAACAAGCCCCACATCAAATTACCAAACTGCCAGGACTGGTTCTGTATTCAGTAAAGCTGTATTTTAGACATGCTATTACAAATAATGTACTTTACTTGTGTGTGTTGGCTCTGTCTTATTACCAGCATCACGGTCTCCTTTAAAACAATATATGGATCCTAAAAGAAAAATGCAATGATTAGTCCACTTAACTTGGTGTTAAGACTGCTACAGCCATTTGAAATTTCAGTTTGTATCAGATAGCTTGTATCAGATACAGTGAACTGCTGTGCAAGAAAGCTTGGGTGAAATCATTGAGTCATTGATAAAGTCAGAGGTAAAAACAATGTGGCACTGAAACTTTTTATTTTAACAGTTATGTTGGAACTTTATAGATCTTTATCATCCGGAAACCAAAAAGTCATATGATGGCAGCCACAGGTCAAGGGAAAAAGGTATCGTTGGAGTGTTATTAATGACTCATTATTTTACTTTAAAACATATATTTATATTGAAAAACATACTTTCTTGTGAAACAAACACTGTTGATGGACAAAGACACTAGGCCATCAGCACCCCTACCTGAACTCCATCCCTCAAGCTCCTCCAGTATAGAGGCTAAAACACGTTCGAAATTTCTCTTATCCACTTCCTTCTCCTTGAGTTTTCCGGCTGTAATTTCTGGAAAAAAAAGTTTAAAAACAAAATCTGAGGAACCACACATTGTCGTTTCGTGCGGACCTAAATGCTCAGAAACATCTTTCAGTCGCATCTTCACCTAGACCTGTCTAACCCTACATGACAATTTTACCCCAAACCTTTAACTATAGCTTAAACTGAACAACAGTGCAATTCAAAGTGTGTTCTCGGAGCATTTAGAACCAGACCAATCTACAGCTTGCCACACACGCATTGAATATCTGAACACAGAAACAACAGTGCAAAGGTATGTGTGCTTTGGTGTGCATTGGTGTGCAGGGAAATGCTTACTACAATGATTGTGTAGCTCTCTCAGTATCATCTCCAATATAAGGAACTTGCTGTCTGTGTTTTTGGGCACTAGTGGTATCTGGGGAGGTTCTCCTGCAATACAACAGAAAACAAGAGCATGGCAACATCATTGAGCTGACAAGTCGAGAGTGCTTTGTCTTTCTGTGATGTTTCTAACCCTTTAACCCACCCTAGCAGCACACAGGAATGAGGGTTGTGAGATTGCACCCCACAGTCGCTCACTGCTGGAGTCAATGATCTCTGAGAGAGTTTGGGGGTTGGGATGTCTTAGAGGAGTGGTTTCCATGGATATATTAATAGCCAGTAGGTGGGTTTATGGGATGTCTTAGAGAAGTGGTTTCCATGGATGTATTAATAGCCAGTAGGTGGGTTTATGGGATGTCTTAGAGGAGTGGTTTCCATGGATGTATTAATAGCCAGTAGGTGGGTTTATGGGATGTCTTAGAGGAGTGGTTTCCATGGATGTATTAATAGCCAGCAGGTGGGTTTATGGGATTAGAGGAGTGGTTTGTCATTCAAATCTGGAGTGGTGCCTGTTCCTTTCCCCCATCATTACAAAGGTGTATCCACATTTCCAGATGGATCGAAGCTAACATTGAGGTTGGAGTGTATCACTGTTTTAAGATGGGACATTCTGTTATTATGAGGTCACAATGCAGATTCAAGTGCTCCACCACTGGAAAGTCTGGTCCATGTTCTTACAATTGAAGTTCCCAGCAGTGGAAGTTCCATGGCTTGATTGACTGATGAAAATCAAGTGACCCACAAACATCCAAAAAAATGAAGTGCTCATAAAGAAGCACAATAGCAACAGCTGGATGCAATTCATGAGTGTGCAGGCAGGCTGCCAGGGAGTCTGCAACATGCTCACCTATAATCCCCTCTAGATGGGCTACAATGTCTTTTAGCAGCTCTTCGTACTGGCCAGCACCTGTACAAAAACAAAAAAGCAGATCACATTTTTATATTTATTTTTTCCTTCTTTAAATTTTGGAGGATCTTGAAAATATGCAGACTTTGGCAGCAGACTCTAGCCAATCTCTCCAGAGCAGGGATGACAAGAGCAGAGGCACTGAGATCTTCCAAGCCTCTCAGGAGTGCCTCCAGCCCACCACGAACGGGACCACCTTCTCCTTTCGTCAATTGCACTTAAGAGAGACCAATCCTATGCTCTAGACAACCTAGCTTATTCCCTAATGTCTGCAGCACTCACCCTGGCTTGGGTCCTGAAAGACTGCATCGAAACGTCCCTGCTCATCGACTCTCCCTTGTAGGGGTGGGGTGGTTTGGGGGGCTGCAGTTGCGAGGTCTCCAGGGGACGTTGCTACATCATCCATTGCAATGTCTTTAGTGGGCGTTATTGTAGTGTTTGGTAATATGTAGAGTACAGTATAGAAAAATGTATAGAGGTAACAATGTTTCAGAATATGAAATCAGCATGGCCCCAGCATGAACTGAAACCTAAGTCTTGTGCTTTGCACACGTTTTATTAATAATAATAATAATAATAATAATAATAATAATAATAATAATAATAATAATAATAATAATAATAAACTGTTTTACCCGTTTGGAGCTTCCTTTTGTTTATAAAGATCTTGTCATTTCTCTTCAGTGCTGCAGGTTTCCCAACGCTAGTTTTCGTACTTGAATCTGCAATGGTGGTGCAATCTGCAAATCCTGCAAATCAACACGAAAGTTCAGCATCTGCTAATATGCAGTATAACATGAACTACATTGAAAAGAAGAAAAGGATATCTAGAAACGAATGAGATCTGACCTGAAGAACCGCCTCTGCTGGTAATGCCAATGCAAATGACGAGGAAAAACAATAAATAAGTCGGCGAAAAAGCCATGTTAACGCCGCTAATAAACTCAACCCCCGGCTCCTACATTCTTATCTCACAACAAACTCAACTCTGCTTTTTCACGCAGTAACCTCGCTGCTATTATGATGTCATGGCTCATCATAAAGTCTATGATGTCGTGATCCAGCGTGAGCAGTAAATATTCCCAGAACGGACGCCAATGTTAAAAGTTCTGTAACATACAGAGAAGCCTACTTTTTTATTATTATTATTATTATTATTATTATTATTATTATTATTATTATTATTATTATTATTATTATTATTATTATTATTATTATCCCTAACACAGGCGCAGTATGTTGGCTATTATTGTTTATGGTTCATTTTGGATTCTCTGGGAGCCTAATTTTGTTTAGATTATAAAGACAACTCTTATAAAACAGACGACGGCGAGTTTTATAAAGTTGGTTCAATAGAATCATTCTAAACAAAACACCTGTATGATCAATAGACGCTCCGCATGCGATCCCACAGCTCGAGGCGTTTGGAGCCTTTTCAGCGCACTGCTGCCATCTACCGGCGCGTTATAACATAAACCTAAACATGATGATTGCGGTTAATCCAGAACAAGACGCCGTCATAGAGATGTAAATAGTATCTGTGGCAGCGCCAGAACGTTTTTAACTATTATTTGAATGATCTCAGTCGTGGAAATTCTCATCATCACAGACTGTAGTTAATTAGGTCTAATTTGATAGTTTAGCTAATCCTTATGTGAAGTCACGTCTACCTGATGCAACGACATTTCAGATGACTGCAGTACATCAATATCAGGGTTCACTACATAAATGGATGGATGTATCTATGTATAATGTTTTCACTAAATAGTTCTACAGGTTACAGAATATTAAATAATATCATTTTACACGAATCTCACCATGGATGCGTTGATGCTGACAATGAGAAGAAGAAGAAGAAGAAGAAGAAGAAGAAGAAGAAGAAGAAGAAGAAGAAGAAGAAGAAGAAGAAGAAGAAGAAGAAGAAGTTTACGTTTTATTTGTGTTCTTGCAAGAATGTTACATTTGAAACAAAAACTACTCTTCCGACTGTTGGACGAATGCTGTGCTTCAGAATATGTCCAGAAGGTGGCGCCTCCGTAACAAGTATGAGGCATTTGTGTTGGTCTGGTCTGGAGGTGCTCTTAGGTCTCAGCGATCACATACATCACAGGAGGATCACTTTGCGTTACTAGAACTAAAGGCGACTAACATATCCTAAGTATGAGAAAGTCCATGGGCTGGAAAGTCATTATATATATATATATATATATATATATATATATATATATATATATATATATATATATATATATATATATATATATATATATATATATATGTGTGTGTGTGTGTGTGTGTGTGTGTGTGAATCCACTGCAAATTCATTCAAATCACAACATTCAAACATGACGGTTAAATTGATTTTACGGAATGCTTTGATTTAACGTATATTTAAGCCACGTAATTTAAGCTAATTTACCTAAAAGTTTCCAAAGACTTTCCCCTCAACCTCACAAACCAGCATCAGAGAAAATTACCAGAATGGTTCCACAGCATGTGTTTCAAACCCCTCAAAGTCAGTCAAATGCATTTCATTAGCCCATTGATAAAAACACAACGCAAGCTGTATTTATGTCATTTGATGCATTGCACTTAGACGTAATTTTTGAAGTTAGCAAAATTAGAGTAATCTATAGTTAAATAGAACATTAAAATAACATGTAGATGCCACTTAAAAATGCTCCAAAAAATGTCCTCAAATGAAGACAATGGCGCTTAATGGGTTAATGGCTGCGGGTCATAATCATTAGATCACAGTGTGTAGATAATGATAGGACTAGATCAGTCTAGGGACTAGAGCAAGGGAACGGGGGTCAGCCTTTCATTGTATCTCAAACACCTCTTATTTAATATTGGAAGGGGACCTGGATACCCAGACAGGGTTAGTTGCTCCTTGCTAGTTATGTAACATTTGCATTTTTTTTGTTTGTTTTCCTTTTTAAAAACAACAACGCAAGGTTCAGCCCATGCTGTGAATGCGGCTCTGAATCGTTTAATAACAGGTGGGCTGGGTTCTCTTTCCTCCAAAGCGCTAGTAACACATTTTCTATGAAAGAAAAAAAAAATCCAGTTCTAAAATAAATAACTTAAGACCAGGCACAAGAACCTAAATCCTGAAAGAAATGTTTATCTCTAGTTTGGTAATTGTATTGAGTGTGTTTTCCCCTCTGAAAACTAGCTCAGTGTTTACAAACCATTTGGTCTGACAATCATATATATCATATATATCATTTCCAATGAATTAGGATTTGTGCTGATGAAAACACTTTATTGAACTGGACATTTCTAACCATTTTCGTGATGTTCTTTATTTTACAAAACAGTTCTAATTAATGTTTTAGCCAGTTTTCATGTTTTTTTTTTATTCAAATGGTTTATTAAAACAGTTTTGTTTTCAGTTCGTGTTTTCAGTATTTTGTTTTTTTTTTAATAATAATTTGGGATTGCATTCCTGCACTCCCAAACACTTGCCCTCTGCTTCCCCCCCACCGCTCCAGAAAGTAGCCGTCATTCCCACTGGAAATGCAGCGGATTGGTTGGGAATCTCTCCCCAGCCATCTGTCCTCTACCCCATCCCACCCCAACCCCCTCCAACCTGCACCACCTCCTTCCCACAGTGCCCCATTGTCAGCAGTTCCTGCTTCCCATGGGCGTGGCGTGAGGGGGGCTGACTGTGGGTGCTTTGATGGGCACCTGCATCCTGCACAAAGGGCTCTGGGTGCTACTGAGAAAGACAGATTGATGCTTTGTGCATTGGAGCAGCAGAGAGAGGGGAGGGGGGCTGTCACTCCAGACTGTGTGAGCCAAGGCTTTAGGGGGCAGGAGAGATTGACAGGCTTTGTGGGCTACATTTCTATACAATGCTTCAGAATTAATGGGCGGTAAGTTTGAGTGGAGATTTAGGGAAGAAGGGAAAGGGGGAGATCTTTTACTGCTGTGTCTTGGACCGGGTGATTCAGAGGTCTTCGAGCCCTGCGCTCGTTATTCACTGAATACCCCGAGCAGAGGAATGCATGGCATCAATTAGAATTTGTTAGCAGATAGTGAGAAGAGAAAAAGCTTTTCTCTCTTTTTTTTTTGCGGGACAACACAGAACCACTATAGGAGGTGTCAGCGCCACAAAGCCTTTTTTGTGATTTTTTCCCCATTACATTACCAGCGCAATGTGTAAGGTAGTGATTCTTTTGGTTTAAATTAAGTGGAAAAACCACTAAATCCTATTTTTATTCAGCTAAGATAATGGTGCTATACTCTATAAAGGTTCCTAACTACTTATCTGTAGCTTACAATCTCTGTGGTTTTCCAGTATTAGTTTTGCTCAATGGTTCGGGTCAGGGGAAGGCTGCTTATGAGTGCTGTGTGTAGCACTGGCTGGCGTAGTGCTTTTAAATTGTAAATAGCAGTAAGGCAAAAGTTGTGTTGTGTTTCCCTACTTCACTGTGAATTCAAACAGTAACCTGTTATCTATTGTTTGTGGCGAGCATTAGTCCCACTTCAGAATCTTTTTTTTCACAATATTTTGTTTTTAAAAATCAAGCAAGACTTCCAGTTTGTAGACATTAAAGCTGCCCCATGTGCCTTTCAGCAGTTGGAGGTTATTTCCTTTTTTTTTTTGCATGTACACAGAATTTTGTCCTTTTAAAAAAAGGGATTTGTTAAAGACTGAAGGAAACAGATCTCCAGGTATCTCAAGAAAGCCATTTACATTCCAGGCAAAGTGAAACAAATTGGGGCCAAACAGCTTCTGGGTGCATGGTCGCAAGAATCTACAATAGGCAAAGCAAATGCATCATTTACTCAAATAAACATGTGCCCCATGTCAGAGAATGACTCCTTTGCTCCCCCTGCTTGTGGGGTGAATCTGTTACAACGTGCATGAAGCTGCATTACACTATGTAACACAATTTTTGTTCCTGGGTAGTAAGTGTTATTTCCTAATTGCTTATGCCTCAAAAGTATAGAAAATGGCTATTATTCCCCACAAACTGCTTTTGTGACCAGGACAGTGATATTTTGAAATTTACCTATTTCCAATGAGAAAACGGGCGAATTTGTGTCTTTTCGTTCACATAAAGTCAGAAAAAAACAACATATGAATCCAAATTAACATGTATTTATACTAAAGTAATACAAAAATGACTACAAAAGATTTAGAAGTGAGTAGTTTTTCGAGATTTACGATTATACTGTAAATCACTTTCACGAATCAGCCCCCAAATGTCATCTCCCATCATGTTCTCGTTATACTGTCCTTGGTAGCGGTGTTCAAAGTCCAGTATATCCTGGTGGAAGCGCTCGCCTTGCTCCTCCGAGTACGCTCCCATATTCTCCTTGAATTTATCAAGATGAGCATCAAGGATATGGACTTTGAGGGACATCCTACAGCCCATTGTGCCGTAGTTCTTCACCAGAGTCTCAACCAGCTCCACATAGTTTTCGGCCTTGTGATTGCCCAGGAAGCCCCGAACCACTGCAACAAAGCTGTTCCAAGCCGCATTCTCCTTACTAGTGAGCTTCTTGGGGAATTCATTGCACTCCAGGATCTTCTTTATCTGTGGTCCGACGAAGACACCGGCTTTGACCTTTGCCTCAGACACCTTAGGGAAGAAGTCTTGAAGGTACTTGAAGGCTGCCGACTCCTTATCTAGAGCTCTGACAAATTGTTTCATAAGGCCCAATTTGATGTGCAGTGGTGGCATCAGCACCTTCCGAGGGTCCACCAGTGGCTCCCACTTGACGTTGTTCCTCCCCACAGAGAACTCGGTCCGCTGTGGCCAGTCCCGCCTGTGGTAGTGCGCCTTGGTGTCCCTGCTGTCCCAAAGGGAAAGATAGCAGGGAAACTTGGTAAAACCGCCTTGGAGACCCATCAGGAATGCCACCATTTTGAAGTCTCCTATGACCTTGATGCCATCTCAGAAAAATGCAGATATGTATCCACTTAGGCAGCTGGAACTAAACTGAACTGGTGGGCTTAAGGCCCCTGTATTTATACTACTATTTATATTACTGGAAAGTTCTAGAAAGTTCTAGAAGTTACTCCACGTTTACTCAGCACTGAATCTATCTGGAATGTTCTGGAAAATAGGTAAATTTCAAAATATCACTGTCCTGGTCACAAAAGCAAAGTTTGTGGGGAATAATAGCCAAGCAATTAGGAAATAACACTTACTACCCAGGAACCAAAAAAAAAAAAAAAATTGTTACACGGTGTTATGAGATAACGCTCAGCCCTTAATTGGTGTTCTTATCTTCTGCTCTAGATACAACCCAACTACATTTGGTGCCAAACATAGTTTCTGAATATATATTGATATATATATAATAGTGAATAGATTCCTACATTTGGAATTAATTGATCAATTTCGAAGAGTAACACAGCCTATTCCAGATCATTGAAAACCATCCCTTATTAAAGTTTCCCAGAGTGAAAGCATAGCAAGTGTAATACAGCTTAGTGAAAGCATGGTAAAGCATAGGTAAGCATAGTGAAGAACAGAGAGGTATGGTAAAGCACATTAATAAACATGGCAACCCAGGGGATGGTGAATGCATTGTCTAACAATGACAAAAACTGCAGAAATACCGCGGTTGACTTTTCTAAGGGCATGTTCTTTTATTTTTTCTAAAAGAGTTTTGCAATTGCAGCCCCGCTCGGGTGGCCTGGCCTTGACTGGAATGCGAGTCCCTGCCTCTGCCTGGCAGCGTCCAGGGGGATGGCTCAATACCGAGGACCCTGAAAGGACTGTTTCAGTGGCTGCCCAGCAGGAAAGACCTGGTTCTGGAAGGCCTCTTTCAGGGCTCTCTCTGTTTGTCTGAAAGCTGTCACAGCAGACAAGTACTCGGCAAACAGCGTGAACAAGGATTTGAACCAGAAAACCAACAGGGCCTTGGCAATATTGTGATGGGGACTTGTCTCCTTAGAGCTCCCTGAATAGTGAATAGGGGCTCGGAACAAGTGCGGATTCATAGCCAGACATGGAGGGGAGCTGGAGGCAGGGCAGCAGTGAAATGTAGATGACCAAATCAATTACAGGTCACACATTTATCAATCTCCTTCAAATAATGAGGAGACCTGTGGGATCTGGAGAGCTGGTGACTGGAAAGTCACAAAGGCATTACTGAGTCCAGATTTAAAGTCATGTTTGTATTTGTTTATGATGACAGCTACCAATCTGGACCATCATTAATAGGGGGTAATAAAAATAGAGAAAACCCTCTATTTTTATATATTGTCAGTTGTTAATACATTTAGAAGCTTTTAAAAATCAGGCAAGCTTGGAATACTCCCAAAGCAATGCGCTACCCATCTTTAGATCAATTCCAAGGATGCTGTATAGATCTGTACCCACTGCTGATTTGAATAAAATACTGTCAATTATATGAAATGCAAACCTAATGTTTTATAATACTCCTTGCCAGGACAGTAGATTATACCAACAAGCAGAAACAAGAAACGCAGGAACTGAATTTGAGAGTTTTTGCACATTTGTGTTGCAGACACAACATAAACACAGGGGAGAAACAGCTTCCCCTGATAGAGAAGCATTCCCCTTCAGCTGCAGGCTCCTAACACATGGCACTTTAAACGTCTGCTTTGGTACCACCAGTCTGAGTTCTGGAACAGCCTGTTGCCCTGACTGGGTGTCCCGCAGCTTACAAGCAGATCACACACAAGGGTAGTATTCAAAACTGTGCAATAAAGTTCAAACTTCATGCATTGATAATAGACTATTTATTGGTGTGAACAGTTTTATGTTGACAATGTGCAAGATCCTGTCTTTAGTATTATCTACAGTAGTTTGCCTTTTTAGAGTTTGCAAACTTCCCAGTTACCCAAGGAATTTTTTTTTTTGCTCTTCAATGCTGGTCTCTGGGTTTTTTGATTGCTGCAGTAACCACAAGCACAGCTCCACTAGATCACCGAAGCTAGACACTGTCTTCCACCCCAGTATTAGGATATTGTGTGTTTACTTTGATGGGACTCCTAGCAGTAAAAGTGCATAACCAACTGCTCCTTATGTTAAACACATCTACAGTTGTGTGCAGCATTTAAAGGGACAGAGCTGCTTTCTTCACTTCAGAACCCAATAGTTCCAAATTGCAATTTAAAGGTGCTGTTATTTTGGATTTTTATATCCTTGTTTGTCGTTTGAAACTCAAGCAAGTGCTCTGACAAAGAAGAACATTGTTTCTTGAAAACGCTCCATCTAACTTTGAAGATTTCTGCACAAGGAGAAAGTGATGGAATGGGCTGGGATGGACTGTGACTTTCCCATTGAAAGCACAGGGGTACACTGAATTAGCTTGATTTGCCTGTGAATGGAAGGCTTCCATTATTCATGTCGGGGAGCTGTCACATCGAATTGAGAAAGCGAAAACCTCCTTTTATAAACCTTTCCCAACTGAAGCAAGACGGGCAATCAATAACTGAATTCAGAGTGAGGGAAAGTCAGGCAGAATGAATCAGGGGCTGTGAAGAAGGGGGGATTTGTCAAATTGTTGATGGGGAAAAAAAAAAAAAAAATGTAATTCTGGCAGAACTTTGTCGGGCAGAATAACAGAGGATTAAAAATCAACCAGCAATGAAGTCATTGGATAAAATCTAATTACGAGCACTTCATTTGTGAGATTGTCAAACGCACTTAAACTAATCCCATTCAAAGTGAAGAGAAGAGAAAAAGGGCTTTTTAAAAATATGAGGCTATGATTGTGCAATGGTGCTTGTTGGAGGGAAGATGTAAAAGCTGGCTGTGATAGTCTTTCACACTGGGCTAATACACATATACATGTCTGTGTTGTAGGAATGAGACACGGCAGCAGGAGAAATGCACAGGCCTGTTTCACTAGCCTTTTTCTTTTGATACAGAAGAAATGTACATGTTAATACCACTGGTTAACTTACTTAAACTAGACATCAACAACCAGGAGGTTCCATTTGACACTTTTTGCGTTACATTGCTGTCTTTATCCTTACAGAAAAAGAATGTGCATGTTTGTAAAATTTTAATATTTCCACAAATTAAAGTAAAATAAACTATTAAGCTGTATATTAACCATACAACAATTTAATAGTAATTAGCATTGCTGTAATACCAAGTCATTTTGTATTGTTTCAATGTGTTACCCAAACCCTCCATCCTAACCTGAAACTAATTATTACCCCTCTAAGACATGCTAGATAATGACCTCATTAATACTGGTAATAGTTCATATAAACATGACCAAACAAACTTAAAAAAAACAGCAGATTTAAATTATTTTGTGGTGAATCAAAATTTCTGAATACATTTCTTATAAAAAGACTGTAATGAATGAATGTATGCATGTTTATTTATGTGTTTGTTTAGTTATTATTTCAAAGCAATACCGGTATATAGCAGAAAGCTATACAGAGACATGCAAACAAACTACAATTGTAAAAATAAAAAAATAAAAAAAAACTTTTAAACACACTGTATATCAATAAGATATATGTTGAACATTTCTAATTCTGTTTGAAGATATTGTGAATGATATAAATAGCAAAGATCACCCATTCGATTAATGATTAGCCGTACAAAAAGATATTGTGAAGAACAGTGTGGAGTTCCCTGGCACAGTAAATATGAACAGGTATTCCCAGAGAAAAGTCTAATAGTGTTTCGAATAACCCCAAAGGGTTTCTGAGATATCTGAAGCATCCATCAACTGGTTTCTTATACTGAGGTGCCCAATGGTTTTTCTGCTTGATGGAGAAAATGAATTGGATCATTTGGGCTCATCAGTCAGCTTTCTAAATGATTGCCTAATTGATGACGGCGTTACACAGTTAATTGAACACTTCCATTGTAAGCCCTCGTTGTTCAAGGGGTGCAGCTACACTGCCCAGCAACGAGCCAGAGAATGGGGGAGTGGGGGGACAGGAGCTCATAGACTAGGACTCTGCATTAACCTCTCTCAAATGCTTTAAAGACATGCACCCTATTGTGTGTTCAGAGAGGCAGGCTTGTTATCCCAATCAGCCCGTGCTTCTGCAAGAAACAATAACGAGGATCATTTGGTAAAAGCGTTTTAAAACAGATTTTCACTTTACACCTCTGACTTCTTCTTCAGCTGAGACGAACATCATAGTATAGATAGATAGATAGATAGATAGATAGATAGATAGATAGATAGATAGATAGATAGATAGATAGATAGATAGATAGATAGATCGATAATGTTGAATGCACATTATTTGTGATATGGTACAGCTTTTAAAAAGGTAAAGGAGAATAACAAAATAAAGAACCTATTACAATGATGTTGCTTCCTTTTTAATATTTGAATGTGCATTCCTATCATACGCCGAAGGAAAAGAGGACTTTAATGGCAATTCTTTTGGTGACACTGCATTTCATTTTTAATCAATTGCACCCCTTTGCATACTGTATTTTCATTATGGATTTAATTGCCAGCCATCTATCTTCTTTGCAGTGTGAAGTGGAATAAAAGAGTTGCAATGCCTCTCTCTCTCCCGGCTCAGTGTGTGTGAATGAGGATCAGGAGCTGGGATCAAGCAGCTGCCTCTGGAGTTTATTCCATTCCATTAGCTCCCAGACACTTCTATCTGCTTCTATATCTTACACTAAAACAAACAGAACGTCACTGATGGAGGAAGTCTGTTGAAGAGTTCTGATAAATACCGCTGATTTACGGCAATTAAGAGGCCAAATCTGTTGACAAAACTGTCCAGATGCTATTTAAGTTTTGGCCATAAGGTGGCGCCATAGAGAATAACAATAAACAACCTGTTTGTCATCTTTGCTCTAATAAACTCAATGGAGACAATGAACTAGGCAGTCTGCTAGTACGCTCATACACTGCAGTGTGGCCTAGTGGTTAGAGCTGTGGGACTGGGAGGCAGTGTAGCTTACTGGTTAGAGCTGAGCAACTGGCCTAGCAGTTGGAGTTGAGGGACTGGGGGGCTGGTTGGTCTGTTATAACTGAAGGGAGACAGTGTGTCTTTGTGGTCTGTGGAAGCAACAATACTGGGCAGTCTTAGCTGGGGCCCAATCTGGTCACTTGTGTGCTACATGCCCCCTCCACTTAAAAGTTCTGCAACTTTAAAAGCTTTTCCCTTCTAAGGCTGAGGAATTAGGCTCAGCTGCAGTTCGGCAAATAAATGAAAGGGGTGGCTTTATTCCAGATCAAAGTGACACTGGCTCGCTCCTGTGCTTTTAGAACTGAAAGCAACCTGATACCACATAATCACCTTGAACACTGCAGAGGGGAAACAAACCCTTGCATCAAGAGCGCCTCAAAACCAACAAGCAAACAAGAAGCCGTTAGAAAGATTCAGCTGGGTTCAGATACTGAGCTAAGAAAAGAACGCTCTGCGATGAACCACCTCCACTCTGGCTGTTTCTTTACTGTTCACCTGCTTTTTGGGATCCTTTCAGTAATCCCTGCACAGGTTAAGAGTTTCAAAGGGAGAGGGATGACCTGGGGTAGGAACATTAGGGCTGCTCACACAGAATGGACATGGGTTTCTCATAGATAATACCCTTGAAGCATCGAGACAGTATGGGATATGTTACAGTGTATATATGCAGCAGACAGGGCTGATTTTTTAAACAACAGCAAAGTGGGTTTTGAGTAAATTTACTCCCTTATATCAATTTCAAAAGTATCACTCTGCTTTGCATTTGAGTATCTGCCTAAATTGCATTCTTTTTCGTTATGCATCCGCAATGGTAGCATTTGGTTTTTGTTTTGGAGCTTCAATAAAGGTGATTCGCCAAGCCTTGAAAATGAAGCCCACAGTCCTAGTCATGCATTTCTTAGGAGGATCAAGCAATTCTTCATATGTTTTTAAAAGCTGCTTTAGGAATCCCAGTATTTGTTTGTTCCATAGATACATAATGTACCTGCCAAGAAACGAAATGATTCTATCCTGACAACTAAAGACAACATTTAAAGCAGAAAGATCAAATATTCATGAACCTTTTATAGACCGTGGTTAAAGAAACCAACACTGGTCTAAAACAAACAGTATCTCATTGAAAACACCATTGTTTTACCAGCACTGCTTTGTGAGCACAGTCCAGTATGTTGGATCACAAATAAATGCTACACTTGAGTCCTTAGCACTTTTTTTCAGACAGTAACGACGCACCCAATAAAGTTACCAAACCTGAAATAAAACATTCCATTTAGGGGTTTGGGGATCGTCTGAAGTCGTCTTCTTACCTGGTCTCGAATTATTATTTATTTATTTTTTTAAATCTGGAGTAAAAGACATTGAGAATCGAATCATTTCTACATGTTAATTACTGAAGGTATGCTTTCATATTAACATCACCCTTTATTTCAAGATTTTAACATCCCCCAAAGGCATTTCTCTAATAGTGCCTGGTTTGTCTTTTCACTGCTGCTGAGTCTTTATTCGATACCCTGGAGCATTTAACAGTGGCTGCTCGTCCTGTTTCTAGTGATACTTGTGATAACAAGCAGTCCAGGAATACTACACCTCAGTACTGCCAGGGGCAAAGATAACAGCACTCAAAAGAATTCATGTGTGTTTGTTTGCTTGTTCCTTTATAACAAAGGCTCATTTCGGATTATTTCCTGCTTGAAGTTTTCACTTTTTTTGTGAGGACAGCATATTCCCAAATGTCCCTCTGGAACAAGTGTATAGGATATATTATTTGTAAAGTTAGAAATAGTATTATTTTAAAAATGCACACATTTTATAATAGTCTGTGCACTTTGAAATACTAAAAGAAGCGATGTTAATTCAATGACAATGACTTTAAGTCTTCATTAGTCAATAGTATACCTTATATACCATAGAACAAAAAAGATTTTCTACGACAGGCTCCGTAAATGTAGAATAATTGCTGCTGCCTAGTGTGAGCGCGTCAGTGTGTGTGTGTGCGTGCGTGTGTGCGTGTGTGTCAGTGTGTGTGTGTGTGTCAGTGTGTGTGTGTGTGTGTGTGTGTGTCAGTGTGTGTGTCAGTGTGTGTATGCGTGTGTGTGTGTGTGTGTGTGTGTGTGTGTGTGTGTGTGTGCGTGTGTGTGTGTGTGTGTCAGTGTGTGTGTGTGTGCCTCTGTGTGTGTGTATGTATGTGTGTGTGTGTGTGTGTGTGTGTCAGTGTGTGTGTGTGTGCCTCTGTGTGTGTGTGTGTGTGTGTGTGTGTCAGTGTGTGTGTGTGTGCCTCTGTGTGTGTATGGGACAAGCCTAGTTTTTGCAACACCTAATTTTGAGATTTAAGAGGAGAACCCTGCTGCCGACCCCTCCAACCCTTCTGTCGAGGCAGCGTGAGAGGAAGCCTGCCTCCCTCCGCAGCTGCCCTGTCTACTGGCCAATCTGACCCCAGCGGGAGCCCAGTGCTGCTGTGGTATGTCCTTCCCCTGCTGATCTCCATAGAGCAGGGCCAGGAATGCCTGGCCACACAATAGCCAGATCTGTGGAGAGCACAGCTTGGAGGGCAGGCAAGTTTGATAACCACATTAAAGCCCCACCAACATCTGTTCAGGCTAAAGAAAGCACTATCTGCAGGAATTAACCTCCTGAACCCCTAATCATTAACCTCAAGCCTGAGAGAAAGTAAGACAACAACGGCCTATTTGTCAACCGCCCCACGGAGAGATCGGGGGGCTAATATTTTACTGCAAACAGCGTGAGAAGAGTGGACGACCGGGCTTTATAAATTCTAAGCTGAGAATATATTTGTGTGGGAAATAGCAGCACAAAAAGAGTTTACAAACATCCGCTTGTGTGTGACACCCCCCCCCCCTCCCCGCCCCCCACACTCACAGCACAATTCATATGCCTTATTTTTCAGAAGTGTGACTGACACAAAGCCATCTTAAGAAACACAATAGTGAACATACACAATGGACCTGCCAAGAAACACGAGTATTCTTCCCTGGAAACTAAAGACAACACTTTAAACTGAAAAATAAATAAACTTCATTGTCCCAGCACCCCTCCCAACAAACACAAACTAAAAAAAAAAAACATTGCATTCTAAAAAACTTTTCGCTGCACTTCACTTTTTACAAAAACGTTCCCGATGAAAACAGAAAGGCATGTACGTGCAGGCCCACACACACAAACTGGACAGAAAACAAGTCATGCACGCACACACACACACACACTGTTCTGGGGTTTCACTCAACAGAAAATCACCCTAATTTGCACCACTGCTTTACCAAAATGAAGACAAGAAATAAGTATGACTGTATTGTAAAACAGCATTTCTTTCTATGTTCCATTTCTATAGAATTATTATTATTATTATTATTATTATTATTATTATTATTATTATCAATACGGATAACAATAACAATGAGAAGAATAACAAAAATAAATCAGACTGGTTCATCTTGGCCAATAAGCTTTGATTTGCCAGCATTTCCAAACAAAGCCAATTGGAGCCGCAAGGGCCACACAGTAAACAGACAGCACCTTGTGCATGTTCCTGAGAGATGAAAATCACAGAAAGGTTTACTAATACAGAGGGCTTGAGTGCCTTCGTACAAGTAATCCCATTTAGAGACAGCTCATTACACAGTCAATTAAGAGCCTCTGTATGTATGGAGCCTGCCCGCCGTCGCAGGCTCTCTTCACCTGAGCAGGCTCTGCGGACACCTGCCTCTTACAATGAAGAGGCACGACTTCACTTCCATTCCTGGAGTCCTATCAGAGATGAAGCAGCACAACACCAGGGCTGTGTGCCGGAGTGGAGAGTCGGATAGAATGACACCCCTGAGTGGTCTAGCGGAGCGGGCAGCTGCGGGCTCTGAAATAGGGCTTGAACTTGAAGTAGGGCTGAGTTTCCTTCTTCTTTTTTAAAGGGCAGGGGGGGTTGGATTGGTCACAAAGGAAAAGCATGAGGTACCTCAGCGGGATAATAATCCTTTCACTGCATAAGGGGTCTGAAAGCCTCCCCTGGAAACACACACACACACACTTGTGAAGCTACAGTATCACACACTTCTTTTTCTGTCTGTGCGAGAACCGCAGGCTTTCGGTACGACTGATTATCAGCAAAAGCTATTTCTGCAGGTCGTAATTTCGAACACAAACTGTATGTGAAGTTTATTTCCAGACAAGCCAGAAAATTGGATTGGTACTGGATCTAAAAATAACTTTTAGGACACAAACAAAAAAAGTGTCTGAAAGGATCAGCATTTACTTTAAAATAAGGCTCTACAGTAGTGGTCTCAAATCCCTATCCGATTTCATCTGAATAACACCTGGAGAGTGCAGAGGCTTGTTTCCTAGTTGTCCATTCCTACATCATCAAGAAAACCTCAAGCCAGATGGAAACCAATACTTGGGAAGTTAGAGCTCATGCTTGTTTCACACCTGCTGCAATTACAGGCCAATAACTCCCATTGTACTGCACTCATTAATATTCAAATTCGTTTTTCACCTTATATACTACATGCTGTTGTGAGAAATGTGGACGTCTCCTAACCACTAGTCTGATTAGGTGCAAAGTGAGAGTAAAGCTGTGCAGCATTACCTGGAGCATTCTACAAAGCAACAAGTTACATGAGCAACAAACTTGAGTCTGCACGATTCTACTTGCAGCATTACACTTTTCAGCACAGTATTCACCACAGCACAGTATGATGGGTAGGCTAGCTGAGGCATGGAATATATAACATTTATAATAATTCTCTGAATCACATATTTTTTGTGAAAATGTGCATGTAGTAAATTATGTATTTAATGTGGTTGCTTTGTACAGCCTCCAGTTTGACTGTTAATGTTTAATAAGGAGAATAAATTACATTTAGCCAATAAATCACCTTTATAAACGGAAGCAAAAAAGCAATAATGACCTGTAAGACTTTTCTTTAGTTTTACTCATTAATCTGAGCCAACAGCCCACTGCTCTCCTGGACTAGAATCAACGCCAGACCACAAGAACAATATGAAATTCTCGTACCAGTAACTCCTGGTCAGAAGTTGAAATTGTATTCCTGTGGGTCCCTGCCCAGGCCTATCCAGCCCACAGCGTTCTGATTAGAAAAGGAACGGTCATCGCTGGGGAGTGAAATGAAAAAGGCAGAACTGTAAAAGCAGGGCTTGCCAGCATCAGCCTGGGTGTCTGATCCAGTGGACTGTACACTTAATCCTCATTATACTGTGTGAGGGACGAGTATATTTCTGTAATTCAGAACTGGGCGTCATCATGCTCACAACATGCCAATGTAGAAAACGTAGACAGAAAAAAAAGGAACGTCTTTGTCCAGTAGAAAAACATTCTTACAAAAGTGTATTTTTTTTGTTATAGAACTTCCAGCATTGTAAAATATTGGCCTGGTTCACAAATATTACAGAAGCATCAACCATCAAACTTTGAAAACACAATCTTTAAATAACTGTGAATATTTCAACACATTTTGCAATATTACTGTACATAGTGTTACAAACAAACAGGGCTCTTTAAAACACTCCTTAAAACTTTAAGGAGTGTTTTAAAGAAGAATTTTTTCTTCATTGTTTATAAACATTCTGTAATATTAAGCAGGCCTAAGAAAGATGAGAATAAATGAATAAACCCGCTCTAGAAAAAAGCTGAAAAGGTTTTATCAACTACAGACTTTGATTTAATTAATCAAAACGGTACTTGAATAAACAAAACATTCCTTAACGCAATATGTTTGTCAATATATAGTAACATACTACACAGGGTATTGTGATATATGAACGAATATATGACCCAGCATAATGTGTTCTATTCTAGTCTCAATTCCTTCCTTTTTTTCTCTCTTTTTCTCTCTTTCTCTCTCCTTCTCTGTGTCTCTCAGCACTCCTTTTTCCACTGAAGCTTGTTAACATGTTCTAGCTCATTGACTCCTCATGCAATTTCCAAAGGGGCACTCTCTGTTCTGGCTACGAAAAAACAGGAAGGATGAGTGAAAACAAACAACACGATTAGCGGGAGGGATCTCCTGTTCAGGGGCGAACAGCGGCACTCCTTCCAGGGGTGAGAGGGGTGAGAGTGGGGAGCGTGTATCCGGGCCCCGGCTCTTCATTAGATACAGCAACACTACCATCAAACTGCAGCCAGTGAGCGTGCCCCAGGACATCAGCACAAACACACTGTTTCATTTCGTCACTTTTGTGTTGCTGTTGTTTCCGTGATTCATTCATTTTGCAAATACCCCTCTAAGATTCAAGTCAGCCCCCTCCTCTCAGTCAACATCTCCCCAGCCCTGTCAACAGGAGGTGCACGGAGGCTGCAATAACACAAACAGATTCACACAGCAGCCCCCACACTCACACGACAAGAGACGAACACGTTCAAAACAAGATTACTGGGCTTTTTACAAAAGGTGTCTTTAACACTCTTGCAAAGCCAAATGAAAGACAGCTGCTGCTGGGCTGCAGTGAAAGTGCAGAGATGGGGCAAAAGCTTACAGCAGAGGACGCAGCACTGCAATGTACTGCACTTAATACAGCTAACAAGAACTGCAATAGAATGCTGTCACAGAGATCTCGCGCCGCAGTGACAAGTGTGCAAGGTGCAGTGATGAGCGGACGCGCACCCTCAGTACTTACTGCAAATCAATCCGGCTGTGGCAGAGATTGCTCAGTATCTGAGCTCAGTGTTTGGGTTCTTTATGCAGAACCATAAAGACATCACTTGCATGTATTTAAGTCCCTTTACATTTAAAGCTGAACTCTCATATAAATCACTTGTTTTCACACAGATCTTTCCCGTTGCTGTTTTTTCTTCACAGGACAGAGGTGATAAAAGAGCACTGAATCAGTACGCATGAGAGAGACCCACCACTATAATACATGCTGTTCACATTCTACACATTTTAACTCTTTTATTCCACGCAGAACACTTTCCATGGTCTTTGCACTAGCTTCAAAATAAGTGTGTTATTGTAATTAAAATAAAGCTCATCTGAAGCTCATACAAAGTACACTGAATCACTGTGGGTGTCACGTCTCTTCTATTTCAATCACAGAGGCTTCCCACATTAGCCTAAACAGCTATTCCTAGTCCCAGCTGTATGACATGCCGGGAGCCCCTGCCTGTCTCTGCAGATGCTCTCTGTCAGTGCGAGGCAGTGATAAGCTCTCACCTGGCCCTGTTTCCTGAGCGCTCTTCACTCACCTGGAACAGAACACTTCCCTTCCCTCTGCCTTATCAGCGCACAGAGGAAATACCTGGCGCAGGTAAACATGACCCCGCGACCCCCTCTGGGCTTCCTTCCAGCTCTGTCCGTAACGCAGAGACAGACAAACACACTGACACAAAGCAAGAGGCTGTTTTTATTACACGTGCTGCTGAAGAACTGTGAAGAGACCGGTGTCCTTCCTGAACCGCGCAGTCCACGATAGGAGCAGAGCGTGGAAACAAAATGTTGTTTTTCCTCCTAATTCCTGCCCTTCTAAACAGGGACTGTTTCTCTCAAAGTTTGGTGGCGATTTGCAAATTGTTTAGAATTTTGGTCCTCATTTGTTAGTGTTTTTTTTTTTTTTCTTCATGTTTCCCTATCTGAAGATCAAATAGTCAGACAAATGCACATGCAACTGACACAGAGCAAGCTTCTTACACAGTGACATGTGTAAAACTATACTGGGGATCTTCAGATGCACCTGAATCTTGTGCTAAATTCCTGGACATTCAGTTTATACTTCCACTCCTGGTACAGGAGATAAGAGACAGACAGACAGACAGACAGACAGACAGACAGACAGGATAGACAGATGGAGAAACTGGACGCATCATCATATATACTGCCAGAGGGACAGAGTCACATTTATATTAACCTGAATAGACTGGGAGCTGAGTGGGCTGCTATGGTAATCAATGCAGGGGACCCGTGGGGGCTCATATCCTAAAATGATTTCGAAGAATGTGTCTTGGCACTTGTCTGTTTTTTTTTTTTAAGTGTGGCAGCAGTGGCTGTGTGTTTGAAAGTGCTGTAAGACTAGCTGGTGAAATGGAGCCTTGTTCTATCCACATTCCTGCGCTCCCTGCAGGCAGGAGGTGAGTGGCGTTGGGTTGCTCCGAGTGCTCGCGGTGTGCGTTCACCTTTTCTGGAGTGGCTCACCTTTCCCAACGCACAAGGACCCCCCCCCCCCACCTACGTTCCCCAGGGCCTAGCCTCTGCTCCCAACCAGACCCCTTCCCCCCTCCCCCCGATACCTGAGCTGGGATGAAAAGCGCTCCAGTGCGTTTGATAAATGTTCTTCCCAGAGCAGATCTGAGAACCGTGCCCCTGGGGATGGGAACGAGATTCCAAATAGATAACTCACCCAGCTCTGAGAGGGCGTCCTCCAAGACTGCCTGAAGGGAGCACTGCGGCTTGGGAGTCTGGGAAAAAGAGAACACAGAACTGAGCTTTATTCCATATACTGGAGACGTGTGTAGATCATACAGTACAGAATACAGAGCATAACTCACTTCAACAACTATCAGGTGCTTTCATTACTGGTCTCAAACATGTAAATGCTTTCAAAGTGTCTACTCCAGTCTTTAATTAACTAAGAAGTTGTATTGCTCAGTTGCTTGGTTCTAGTTTTGTATAATTAGCAGGTGTTTTTGCACTTTTCCAAAATTTATTACAAGACTGGAGCGAATGACAATATGGCTCAGTGATGCTTGAAAGGCCAAAAAAAAAAATAATCAGTTTTTTTGTTTATTCCAATCCTAATCTCTGTGTTGCAACGTGTACCTGTGGACAGGAGGTACTAGAAACGGTAATGTTTGAGAACAGACCCCCCCCCCTCCCCTTACTGCTCTAATAAACACTGTTAACTAAATAAATAACCCAGGCAGGAGCGAGATTTCAATCCAGATCGCTATCTGTTTGCTGAAAGGTCAGTGACAGGTGAAAGAAAACGCTGGAGGAACACCATCGGAGCTGCCACTTCAAGAGGTGCCCCTGCTCCGTAGATAAGTGTTGCTGCAATCAAACAACAAGGCTTATTATCACTAGCCCACAGTAGCCCAGCTCCCCTCAATGAGCCCTCAGTTAGATAAGGAGAACAATGGAGAGGTGAGGAACGCCTTTCCCTATCTCTCGCACATCTACACACTCTGTGTCAGCGAGAGGATGTTGTTAAAATAAATGACATTCAAACATCCTGTAGTGTCACTCAGCACTGCCACTCTGA
Organism: Acipenser ruthenus; assembly: GCF_902713425.1. Taxonomy (NCBI): domain Eukaryota; kingdom Metazoa; phylum Chordata; class Actinopteri; order Acipenseriformes; family Acipenseridae; genus Acipenser; species Acipenser ruthenus. Next base: position 22,933,296 of record NC_081214.1, on the reverse strand, counting down.
GCTGGCCCGTTTTCACACTTCTGCTGGGCAGTGCAGTGTAGCGATCCTGCCGTATCCTCAAAGCCTTTACTTCCAGTCTTGAACCAACTCCAGCATCCCTAGGAGGCCTTGAAGTCTATTACTTTTATTAACTGGTTCTAGCTTTGCGATATTTATCTCTGCCACCATTTAGACTGATAGCATTCAAAGCGTGGCTAAAATTCTGACTCATGTTTTAGACGACTGATTTTAACAGAGCACAAAAAACAACAACTTATGTTTCCATTTGTGTTTCATGGGAAAAATACAAACATATAGAAAATCGCAAAAGTGCAGCACCTGCGCTACCATCTCTATTCCAATTCGAATGGAGTCCCCAACACCCAGCACAGGGTCCCCCACTAAAGCAGGGGGCCTGGGGGGGAAGCTGTGAGGAAAGCAGACGTTAGCATTTCTCACCTGACAGAGCGAACGCCTGCTGAACCAAGACCTCCAGGAAAACCCTGCAGCCCGAAGACCCTGCAGGACACGGCAGCAATCAAGGGGCTGTGCACATCACTCACTGAGAGGGACAGGGACTGAGATAGACAGAGGATTCCCTGTTATGTGCAGACAGGTCAGCATGCCGTATATGTAGGTACTTATTTCTGGTATGGCACAGCATTCCAAAAACATCCTTCGACTATGTATATAGGCAGGACAAAGCTGTAGGACAAGTCTCTTTCATTTTACTTTGTGATTCTTAGTTTCAGCAAAAAAAATGGTCAACTACCATTTCCCTCACACTTCACAGTGTACAGATATAGTGCAGGCAGGCACTCTGTACAGCTGTCAGGCTCTGCTTATAAGAGGGGACCCAGGACTGAATGTAGAGGCTGATCAGGTCAGGATTGAGGTGAGCTCACAGATCTCTTAACTAGAGTACTGCCCTGGAGTCTTGTAAATCTTAAAAGGTAGTTAACCCTCGCCGATTTTAAGTGCAGCACAGAAACCAGGAGCAGAGGAACACAGCTGGAAAAGAAGTGGAGACAGACTGAGGACAGAGGGTAGGAGACACTTCTTCACACAGAGAGTGGTGAGGGTAGGGAATGTGTTACCTAGTCCTGTTGATGCTGAATCACATGCGACCCCACTTGACAACGAATTCAGATCAATCAGCTCTCGTTCGTAAACTTTCTTATGTTCTTAAAGATGTTCTACTTGTGCCTGTAGCCAGTTCCATGTATTGTTCACAAACTTGTCCCGGTTTATTTCTGTAGAAAAAAGACTGAAGTAACAGAGGTCATAACTTAAATATAATAATAATAATAATAATAATAATAATAATAATAATAATAATAATAATAATGCCAGAGCTCACAGTCCATGCTCTGTGCTGTGTGTCTGTGCAGGCTGCTTGCTGTTTAGAAGTAGGTGTTCATATCTTGAGAGAGCTTGTTCTTTCACTACAGTATTATGTTATGAATAGAAACTGCAATAAGGTCTTTCTTAGAGACGTTACTAGATAGTCACATGTTCGCTCATTGCAGCTGGCCAATTTACTGGTCGGCACAGCAACCAGAACAGGTTGGGGACAAGCCTTGAATGTCAATGTTTTGAACTAAAGAAACTGCACACACACAGTTTCCAAAGTGGCTTCTGTTGGAGTATTTTAGACAGTTTAACCGCAGTGCCAAATATAACATTGCCAATGGGCTAATTGGCAATAATTGAACCATTAGAACTATGCAGTATTTTCAAACTTAAATGCATTACTAGTATTAAAACCCATGTTTAAGGTGTTGCATTGTTCCTGTCCTTTGTTATAATAACCCAGTAAGCAATGTTTAATTAACATTATTATTTGTAGTACTACATTTTTATTTGTTATATATATATATATATATATATATATATATATATATATATATATATATATATATATATATATATATATATATAAAGATCTGTTTCAATGGAAAGAAGCCCTACTAAATAAATAAATAAATGGATCAAATTCGTTTAATTTACAGTTTCTTAAACACCAGTAAAATGTAATGTAGGCTAGTTAGGCTACATAAAAATAAGAAAATAATAAAAAATAAATTGTATGCTGCTACAAACCAAACCTGATTAAACATATAAATTGGTTTTAAAAATATACACGTTTAAATTATATTACAATGGGCGAATAAATATGAATGTCAAACGAATTCCTATGATACGTGTGTGAAGCTAGCGAGCCCTGGCGGGTGCGGGTGTCGAGAGCGTGTCGCCGGTGGATCGGTGGGTGCGGCGGGTCAGAGCGGATCGGTCAGCAGCTGCCGCCTGGCCCCGGTCCCACGATTCCCAGGCTGCGGAGATTGACAGGCCGGTGATAAACTAACGAAGCCCTCGCAGAGCTGTGTGCCGCCTATTGTTTCCAAGCCAGACCCGCGGCTGATGCTTGCGTTCTCCCACATGCATTATTCAACGACACAGGAGCACGGAGCAGGAAGAGGCCCCTTCAGGGATCGCTCTCCCCACCGTTTTTGCTTTGCTAATTTTCAATTCAAATAAACTTTCTCTCCCCGGCTGAAGAGAGCGAGTGGGTTGTGAGAGTTTTAGAGAGTGACGGTGAGCGGAGTCGCACTGCTTGGGTAATCAAAGTGAAAAAATGATTATATATATATATATATACACTACCGGTCAAAAGTTTTAGAACACCTCAATTTTTCCAGTTTTTATTGAAATTTACGCAGTTTAATGTCTCAATGTACTCTGAAATTAAAGCATAGAACAAATAAACAATTGGAGCTAAAAAAGAAATCATGGAATCGTTTTGTTTAACAAAATTTAATCTAAATTTTTGACTCATCAAAGTAGCCACCTTTTGCAGATATAACAGCCGAACACACTCGTGGCATTCTTTCTACAATGGAAATCAAATATTGTTCGGAAAGTTCTTCCCAACACTGTTGCAGAAGTTCCCACAAATGTGTTGCACTTGTAGGTTGCTTTGCTTTCACCCTCCTGTCCAGTTCATCCCAAACCTGCTCGATGGGGTTTAAGTCTGGAGACTGTGCTGGCCATTCCATGATTTGAAGCCTACCGTCTTGTTCTTTTCTTCTAAGGTAGTTCTGACATAGCCTGGAGGTATGTTTTGGGTCATTATCTTGCTGTAGGATGAACCCCTGACCAACTAGGCGTATACCAGAGGGTATTGCATGGCGCTGCAAAATGCTGTGGTAGCAGTTTTGGTTCAGGGTGCCAGTCACTCTGTGCAAGTCGCCGACTCTGGATCCAGCAAAAGAGCCCCAGACCATCACGCTTCCTCCTCCATGTTTGACAGTTAGTGTCACACACCGAGGAACCATCCTTTCGCCTACTCGACGGCGTACAAAAACCCTGCGTGATGAACCGAAGATTTCAAATTTTGATTCATCGGTCCATAAGACCTTCTTCCAGTCTTCAGTAGTCCACTGGTGGTGCTTCATGGCCCAGGCAAGCCTCTTTTTCTTATTTTGCCATCTTAGCAATGGCTTTCTTACTGCCACTCGACCTGTCAAACCTGCAGCTCGAAGTCTTCTCTTCACAGTTGAAACTGAGACTTGCTTACTTCGACCAGTGTTAAGCTGTGCTTGAAGCTGTTGTCCTGTGAGCCGCCTATCACGCAAGCTGTTGACTCTCAGAAACTTGTCTTCTGATTCTGTTGTGGCTTTGGGTCTGCCAGACCTCTTCCTGTCAGAGTTTCCTTCAGTTTCCAAGTGCCTTTTGATGGTGTAGGAAACTGTACTCACTGACACCTTGGCTTTCTTTGCAATTTCTCTAAAGGAAAGACCTACACTTTTAAGGGTTATAATGGTCTGTCTGTCTTCTTTTGTTAATTGCCTTTTTCTCGCCATTATGAGAGCAATATACTACTTCCTGCAGTACAATACTGTCCAAATAATGCTTAAGAGGGTGTAGTAACACAGTCTGTTCCAACACTGCTTTTATACAGACAGAGGGTTTGTAAGTAATCAACAAAAGTTGGGACACCTGTAGGAATTGTTAGCATCAACTTTCAAGGCTTAATTTACTTCCATTGCTGCAGAACAGCTGTAAGTTGTTAACCCATTACTTGTTCCCTGAAAAAGGCCTTTTTGTATAACTCTGAAATGTACATTATTTTTTCAGTTTTTGGTAACCTAAACTTTTTTTTTAACCTCTGGCAGTTTACCGCTTACCTTTGTACCATTTCAGGTTATTCACTGGACTTGAACTGCTTAAATTTCAATAAAAACTGGAAAAATGGGGGTGTTCTAAAACTTTTGACCGGTAGTGTATATATATATATATATATATATATATATATATATATATATATATATATATATACTTGACCACACGCGGCTACCATTCGCACAATGAGATGCTACACTTTTATACTTTTTCTTACGGCAGTAAACTTTTAGAAGTGTTCTTTTTTATTTATTTTTTTTAAATGTTAATTTTGCACTGCAGTTTTAAAAGCCACAGGAGTTCTGCTAACATGCTGTTTGAGAAGAGGTTTGGGGTCAAAGATCTGCACTGCCACACATCTGTCACATGGTGAAACTCAGTGATATACTACCAGCTTCAGTGACGTCAGTGGGGTCATTTTATAACATGAATAAAAAAAGCAGTGATGATTCTTCTTCTTCTTCTTCTTCTTCTTCTTCTTCTTCTTCTTCTTCTTCTTCTTCTTCTTCTTCTTATTATTATTATTATAATTATTATTATTATTATGATCAGACGCGCTGAACCATGAACAATCTCATTAGTCAGCAGCCATCTTAAACACATACAATGGCTTCCTACACTGGGATTTCAGTGAACACCCGTTTTGTGTTGTCTTCTTGCGCTAACGAGGCTCTGCTAATGAAAGGAGATCAGTGCCGAGGGACTGGGAGGCAGTGGGGTGTACTGGCGAGAGCAGCAGTTACAGGGAGTTCATCCTCCCCTCAGGGTCAGAGCTGGGGGACTGCAGGGGTCGCTGTAACTCGTGACCGCCATTTACTCCAGCACAACATTTACAAAAGTCATAATTGCACACTTACAATGCACACATGTTTGGCTACATTAACAGATTCACTGAGGTAAGTGTAAACTGCTCATTTACTTCCAAAGGAGAATCACCTGTTAGCTCCATATCAACAGCACCTAAACAGTGCATGTGTTGAGAACATCATCACAAGTTATTTAGTAACAACACTACAATCTGGCATTACTTTAAGCCAGAGCTTCCCAAACTGTTTAGGGGAACCCTTGTTAAAGAAAAAAAAAAAACATTTTGAATAGGTACCTCCCCCCCCCCAGGTGAACATTTAGTGAAAGGGAAATTTAAATTACATTTTTTTTACTGCAGTAAAAGTAAGTATTTAATGTGTATCGCAAGGCCTGTCTGTCACCACAACAGTGAAAACCCACTATCATACATCAATATAGGTGTTGCTTTACGAAAGAGAACTTGCAAGCATGTTTTGGGGATCCCCTGGGCAACCTTTTGGGACCCCAGTTTGAGAACCACGGCATTTTTAACTTTTACTAATTTAAAGCTGTTTAATAACTTACATTAAAACTGATATTTATTCATTATATATATACAGAGAGAGAGAGGGGAGGGAGGGAGCGATAGATATATATATATAGAGATATATAGCTTGGCCAAATGATAACCAGACAGCTTTTGAAAAGAGTAAAATATACATTTTTAATCTCCAGCTATTTGTAAGAGCAACTTAAAAACCAATTACCAGGCTTCAGAAAAATTATCATTTTTTTTTAATTCTTAGATACGAACAAAATAAAAATCTGGGAAGTTTCTTCAAGTCTGTGGTGGAACACAATTATGACATAATCAGCTCTTCGGAACTTTTCATTTCCAGCGGTCAGATTTTCAATGACCTTTTCTGAAGCGGTACCTCATTCACTTTGGCCGCGTCCCCTTCAATGTGCCATTGTTGAGGCTGCAGGGCCCTGCGGCTTCCTCTCTTAGCTCACCTCTGCGTGAAATTGGTTTAATGAAGCTGAAAGGTATGGGACTCTAACAACACTGGGAGTCATGTGGCACCACTTCATTTTTTTCAGTTGTGCTCACATTTCTGTGCTAATTTATAATGCGCCACACAAAAGATTTCTTTTTCTATCTGGCACGTTACATCAGGATAAATGGCTGGTCTTTCATCACCCCAGCAGCTAGTCATACACTTTAATAAGGGGTGTGTATGAGCCTGAAGGAAAGCCTTGATTAAGATTAACAATAAATGAAGATATTGAAATGCTTTTAAAATTAATATCCCCTTCCACCCCACCGCCACCCCTGAATAAATAAAGTTAAAAAGCAGACAAGCGAAGATGCCAATCTCTTGTTTTGTAACTTTCTCTAATCATTCCCTGTATTGGTCTCCAGTGGCAATGGAGTTGCACTATAATGCAGTGACTTTACTATGATAAAGAGGGTGGAATGGTAAGATGAGGTACAGTGATCATCGTCATGGATCTGCGCACACATGCATTGCTGTAGCGTGCTTCCATATCAGTGCTACTGTGCAATATTCGTATGTTGTGTTCTGCCCCTCTAGTATGAACAGTATTTGTAAGGGAAGCCTCCAAAGGTCCTTCTATTCCCCATATTCTAGAATTTCTGTTGGAATGGCAAATTCCATTGTGGTTGTGTTCAGCTGATGTTTTGTGGACAGCCAGTTAATGAGAAATGCAGCTGTAACTATACTGTATATTCTGTGAATCTAGCGTGCTGGAGACTGGCTGCTTGTTTGTTAGTGTGTGTGTGTGTGTGTGTGTGTGTGTGTGCGCATGTGCGTGTTTCTATGCACTTGCCTCTGTGTTTGTGTGTGTGTGTGTATGAGTGTGTGTGTGTGTGTGTGTGTGCGTGTGTGCGTGTGTGAGTGTGTGTGTGTGTGTGTGTGTGTGTGTGCGTGTTTCTATGCACTTGCCTCTGTGTGTGTGTGTGTGTGTATGAGTGTGTGTGCGTGTGTGCGTGTGTGAGTGTGTGTGTGTGTGTGTGTGTGTGTGTGTGTTTCTATGCACTTGCCTCTGTGTGTGTGTGTGTGTGTGTATGAGTGTGTGTGTGTGTGTGTGTGTGTGAGTGTGTGTATGAGAGTGTGTGTGTGTGCGTGTTTCTATGCACTTGCCTCTGTGTGTGAGTGTGTGTGTGTGTGTGTGTGTGTGTGTGTTTCTATGCACTTGCCTCTGTGTGTGAGTGTGTGTGTGTGTGTGTGTTTCTATGCACTTGCCTCTGTGTGTGTGTGTGTGTGTGTTTCTATGCACTTGCCTCTGTGTGTGAGTGTGTGTGTGTGTGTGTGTGTGTGTTTCTATGCACTTGCCTCTGTGTGTGAGTGTGTGTGTGTGTGTGTGTGTGTGTGTGTGTGTGTGTGTGTTTCTATGCACTTGCCTCTGTGTGTGTGTGTGTGTTTCTGTTCACAGTAGTGAGCTCTGTTAACACAGTGATCACTGCGGAGTTCATTTTTAGGGCGGTTGCTGCCACAGTCTTGGATTATCCTGGAGGTGTTAGTGCTATTTCATTTCTGTCTATTATTCCCCGCGCTCTTTAAGGTGTAACGTAACAGGGCTGGAATGGGATGCCCTCAAAGACAGGTCTCCAGGGAAGGGGCTGCAGCAATGCTAGACTGACACCTCGGGAAAACGGAGACACACAAAAGTGACTTTTAGACCTTTACACCAAAGGCGTCACCATTCAAGATCTGTTATTTTATATATTGAACTAGACAGTACACCGAACTCCAGCCAGCTTGCCTGGAAGACTTGCTCTGTGAGCTCACTTGGTATAGTAGGAGCTGCCTCTGCATGGTGACAGCAGTCAGCTCTGCTGCAATGCATAGACGACAGCTCAGTTTGTATACTAGAGCTCCATTGGATTCTGCTTTGTTCATATGTATCTACAGCGTCCCCTGTGTCCCCATGCCATGTCATAACATTTTAGCACCCATATTTATACATTTGTAAAACAAAGAGATAGATACCATTTTCTTAATGGTTCAATATGGAGAACATTGAAAAAGATTAAGGAACTGTTTTAGGATTCTGTATTCAGTGTTTCACCGAAACTATGTGAAAACTGTGTAAGCTGGGTTAATGAGCCTTCCTGAATCTGCTACAGGACTCTGAATCCTGCCTGCTCGGAACTAGTGTTTCACTGCTCATCAGACACACTTATTAGAGCTTACCCCATGCTGTCCTATATGAACAATAGCAGCATATTGATTCGATCCTGAGCGGGCAGCAGTTATTATTATTATTATCATGTTGTAATGCTGCAGTCTAACTGCACTGTTCTGCTGTTCTTCCTTTTCAGATGGGAGGTTGAGCAACTGGTGGTCATCCGGCAGAGCTGCTAGGTGGAGGTGTGACGCAGCTGTGTGTGTGTGTGTGTATGTGTGTGCGTGTATGTATGTGTGTGCATGTCTGTGTGCATGCGTGTGTGTGCCTGTCTCTATGCATGTGTGTGTGTGTGTGTGTCTGCGTGTCTGTGTGTGTGTATGTGTGCGTGTGTGTATGTGTGAGCATGTCTGTGTGCATGCGTGTGTGTTCCTGTCTCTGTGCGTGCATGTGTGTGTGTGTGTGTTAGTGTGTGTGTGTGTGTGTATGTGT